>NC_057805.1:439824455-440053062 GCF_018294505.1 Triticum aestivum
AGTATTATGGGAGAGTTGAAGCAATTTATGAACTTCTATTCTATGGTGAAAACCCACCGAATGTCGTAGTCTTCAAATGTTATTGGTTTCAGCCGAAGGAGACTAGAAGGACTCATGAACATATAGGGCTAGTTGAAATCAACCAAAGCACCCATTTAGATGTTCCTGATGTCTATATTACGGCTCAACAGGCGACCCAAGTATTCTATCTACCGTGGGCCTGCCAAACTAATCCAAATCTGAAAGGTTGGGATGTCGTTTATGAAGTGCCGCCACGTGCTAGACTATCTCCCCCAAAGGAAGAGGATTATGAACCTCACATTAACCCAGACACATATGAAGGAGAATTCTTCCAAGAGACACGTCTTTCCAAAAAGCGTTTCAAGAACCGCTATACTTCACCCCAAAACATTGAAGTAGACAGCGACAGTGAATCCGACATCACCCCAAAGGAGGAACAAGAAGAGCCGGAACAAGAAGAGCCGGAACAAGAAGAGGTTACTGCTGCGGATGACCTGTCATTGCTTCACCGATTACGTCAAGGTGGCCTTGCACATGTTGATGCCACTGAACCCTATGAGCCCGTCATTGATTATAGTGATGATGATGATTATGCATTTATTGATGATACTGATCGAGATTATTAGTAGTGTCAGGTATTAAAAATTTTAATGTTGTACTTGATGATGATACACTTAAGTGATACACATATTATTATTCATGTCGGTCTTTTTTTATGTTGTACTAATTTCGTTTACTGTTTGTCATGGCAGGTGTTGAAAGATGGTGGGCGCTGGTCGGGAGCGCGCCAAGGCCCCTTCTTCGTCGGCGCGTGGTCTGAGGTCTTCGATTCCAGACGTACCTCTCCGCCGAGCGTTGCTGGACAGTATGTCCACACCGCCGGGCCCTTCTTCGTCGACTGCGGTGCCCAGCAGGGGACGAGGTAGGAAGAGAGGAGGTGGGGCACGTGGTCGCGGGAGAGGAGGTAGGGTGACTGCTAGGGCACCTTCCTCGCCGCCACCCCCAGCTGTTTCACCCGAGCACGTGACTGCTAGGGTGGACTCGTCCGAGGAGGAGGCTACACGGACTCCGGTCCACGAGCCTCCGGTCCACGGGTCTTGGGCCCACGAGCCTCGGGTCGACTGGCCTTCGGCCCACGAGAGTTCGGCCCACGAGACCCCGGAGGAGCACACGTCCGGATGGGGTACCTGGCCGGATCAGCCCGAGGAGCCGAGTGGCCATGCTGGTGATGGCGGGGAGCCGACTGATCTTGAGGAGGAGGGTGGCACCGTGTACCAGCGTGGTGCTACACGGCTCCCGTCCGTGCCGGCGACCCGCGAGCAGAGGTGGTTGATCTTCCCTGATGGGGAGAGGTACGTAAGTGCATTTAATATTTTTGTACCTTCTGCATTCACGTTTCTTCAAATAACTAATGCGTTGGCCTTGTCATGCTGCAGGGGTTGGGACCACCATCATAGTGTCCGCCGGCCCAACTCCGTCCTTGGAGTTCTTTGCCGGCAAAACTTCCCGGGGTTTGTCACGTTGCCTGGTGAGGGTCGGCTTCCAGAGCTTGGGTTGAGCTGGGAGCACTACGTGGCTGCCCCGGCCCCGCCAGATATCCTTATCGACGGTGTCGTGTGCGACACGAGGGCAGACATGGTGATCAGGACGTTCTGGGTAATTTCTCCTTTACACATTTCAAAATCTTCAACTAGCTAGTTATTAATTGTACTAATCAATATTGTCTCATTTGATTGCAGACATTCTACAGGTGTGAGGAGGAATACGAGGAGGACTGCGCAAATGTTATCCAGAACGTCTGCAAGTGCCTACTCCAGAACTTACGGCACGAGGCTCGGGTGCAGGCTGTTCGAGACTACTACGCCTTGCGTGGTATCAAGAAGACCAAGCCGGCGTGCCGCGATAAGTTCCTGAGTAAGGAGCAGTACATGAAGGTAATTCTTAAGGCCTTCTACTTAAGTTCCTTCATTTAGTAATTCTTAGCCGTAGCGCTCAAGTTTCTATTTGCTAACTTAGGCGCCTCCGAGATGGTGTGCGTATCGGATGGATTGTTGGGAGGTGTTGGTCGATGAGTGGTGCTCACAAGAATGGCTAGCCCTCCACAACCAGGCCAAGGACAAACGTGCCCAAATGGAAGGTGTGCCACACCATCAAGGCAGCTCCAACTTATATCAGTTCGGGCGCAACTGGGTATGTGGTTTGCTTCATGATTCATGCAATTCATTCATCATGCTAGCTTGAGCCCTTTAATTACTAATTTTCATTGTTTCTCTCTTTCAGGCACGCCACAATAAGGCGGATAAGGTGCCAGAGGTGTACGACCTGTATGCCATGGCCCACACTAGCTCTTACAAGAAAGTCAAGGCTTTCTCTCAGTCTGACCTCGATGATGCAAACAACTTCACCAACATCTCCTCCCACAACAAGCTCGTGAGATATAGAGATGAGGGGAAGGCGAGGAAAGGGGAGGACTTTAACCCGAGCCAGGGTCCCATTGATCCAGAGCTGGTGATGATATCTGGTGGCGGGAGGTCCCATGGCTCCATAGCCATTGGAGATGGACTTATCCGTTGTCGTAGCACTCTCCCGGAGATCAAGGCGCGCCAGTCGAGCTCCGCTCCTGAGATAAGGCCTCGTGGACAGCCAGTGCAACTCGCCATCAAGGTTAGTGATACGTACTCAGTTATCTTTCTCCATTACATTGTGTGCGCTTCCATCAATGATTACAAATGGTCATGTGAGTGGTGTTGCAGGCTGCTATACAGACTGAGAGAGATAGAACGGAGAAACTTCTGGCGGAGGCGGCGGAGAGGCAGCGGGAGATGGAGGAGAGGACGAGAAAGATGATGGAGGAGGAGAGGGCACGGAATGACATGCAGGCAAGGGCCATGTACGAGCTCCTTGTGGTAAGTTTCTTCTGCAGATTACTTGCTAGTCTTAACATTTGAGTCTCATTACTAACTAGTATGACTCTGTTCTGAAAACCAAATGTGCAGTCTGTGTGCGAGAAGTCCGGTCAGCCCGCTCCGCCGATGCCAGTGATTGCTCCTGGGAGCACGGTGAGTTTAGTTTGAATGGACATTACTTGGTAGTCTTAACATTTGAGTGTCGTAATGCTAACGAGACATTGGAAATGATCTTTGGTGCAGCTTAACTCCAGAAACGCATCGCACGATCCTTCTCCAAGTAGCGGCACTAGCCACCCCGCTCCTACACCTCCCTGATCACGGTAAGTTTCTCTAGTGTTTTGCTTAACAAATGCATAAAGACCTAGACTTAGCTTTATTTCCTCCAATATGCTTACCATAATGACCTAGAGTTAGCTTATTTTCCTCCAAAATGACCCATTTTACCTAGGTTAGCTTATAAATGATGCAGTTCATCCAAGTTAGCTCAAAAATGACCCATTTTACCTACATTAGCTCCTAAATGATCCATTTTACCTACGTTAGCTTTAAAATGGCCCATTTCACCTAGGTTAACTCCAAAATGACCCATCTTACCTAGGTTATCTCATAAACGATCCATTTCAACTAATTTAGCTCATAAACGATCCATTTGACCTAAGTGAGCTAAAAAAACGATCCATTTCACCTAAATTAGCTCTTAAATGATCCATTTCACCTAAGTTAGCTCAAAAAGATCCATTTCAACTAAATTAGCTCTAAAATGACCCATTTTATGTAGATGAGCTCCTAAATGATCCATTTTACCTACGTTAGCTTTAAAATGACCCATTTCACCTAGGTTAGCTCCAAAATGACCCATTTCACCTAGGTTAGCTCCAAAATGACCCATTTCACCTTACTTAGCTAAAAACGATGCCCTTCACCTTAGTTAGCTCATAAACGACCCATTTCAACTAAGTTAGCTCATAAATGATCCATTTCAACTAAGTTAGCTCATAAACAACCCATTTCAACTTAGTTAGCTCATATATGATCCATTTCACCTAAGTTAGCTCATAAATGACATATACTTCTTGTTCTAGTCTTCTTCTTGTTCTAGTCTTCTTCTTGTTCTAGTCACCTATTTCTAACTTTCTTATTTACCATTTTCCAGATTTCATTCACTTGATGGAAGCTAGCTTGCTATGATGGAGTGCTTGCTTTTCCTTTGATGAAACTTTGCATTGTATCTAGCTTGCTATCTTCATGACACTTTGCATTGTAATATATATATGGATGGAACAATGTGTATGGATGGAACTTCCTTATGTATGAACAATGTGTATGGATGAAACTGATGTGATATGTGATATGAAACTTATGTGCTAGATATGTGTTGGATATGTGCTGGATATGAAACTTATATATGTGATATGTGCTGCAAATTGTGGGATTTAATAAAAAATAGAAAAAACAGACAATATGCAGGCTCTTTGCCGTCTGCCACCGACGGCAAAGAGCTCTTTGCCGTCTGCCACCGACGGCAAAGAGCTCTTTGCCGTCTGCCACGGACGGCAAAGAAGCCACGTGGTAGCCAACTGTGCTTCCTGGGAGCTGACCCATTTGGTCAGTTTGCCTACAGTGGCAGACGGCAAAGACTTTGCCGTCCGTGGCAGACGGCAAAGAACCTGCACTTTGCCATCAGTGGCAGACGGCAAAGAACCTGCCATCTAGTGACGTGTAGATGACATCATAAGGCGGACGGCAAAGACCAAAGGCTCTTTGCCGTCTGCGGCGGACGGCAAAGGTCTGCCGTTAGCCACTTAACGGACTGACAGCGCAATTATTGCCGTCCGCCCTCTTTGCCGTCCGCCGCAGACGGCAAAGAGCCTTTGCCGTCCGCCGCCAGGAAGCAGACGGCAAAGCAGCTGTTTACCGTAGCCTTCTTTGCCGGAGCCTTTTGCCGTCCGCGGCTGACGGTAAAGGTCTTTGCCGTCCGCCTTTCGAGCCTTTGCCGTCCGCCATGGCAGACGGCAAAGTAGCTGTTTCCTGTAGTGACACCTAGGTATCAGAAAGGATTTGCAGGTGCAAGATGAAGGTAAACCACGGGATATGGCACCAGCTGTGTACGTCTTGGACAAGGTAAAAAAGAAAAGAATTTTGTGAGGTCCTGTCACGTGTGAGATTCCCACATGGATTTGCTTCCAACCCTGAAAGGAGAGTCAGTGCAGATGGAAACAAGGTACAAGGGTTGAAAACTCATGACTGCCATGTCCTACTTCAAAGGGTTTTACCTGTTATCCTTAGAGGATTGGGCCGCCCTGACATATACAGAGCAGTTGCAGAGTTGGGACAATTCTTCAGGGAACTCTGCAGTAGGAATATCAGGATAGATGCTTTGGAGCGTCTTAGAGACAAGATACCAACTATCCTATGCGACCTTGAGAAGATATATCCTCCAGCCTTCTTTGATGTGATGGTGCATTTGGTTGTTCATCTACCTGATGAGGCGCTACTAAGATGTCCAGTACAGTATGGCTGGATGTACCCTATTGAAAGGCGGCTAGGCACTTTCAAGGGCTATGTTAAGAACAGAGCTAGACCCGAGGGTTCCATTGTAGAGGCCTACATTGCTACAGAAGCGTTGACATTCTGCTCAAAATACATTGAAACAGCTGATCAGCTTAGCAAAGAGGTGGGTGAAGACAATCCCGAGCTCAATGTTTTCGATTATTCTGTTCGAGTTACAGGGAAGAGTCGACAAGAGGACAAACCTAAAGATTTGGACAAAATGGTTTGGTATGTGTTGAATAACTGTCCTGAGATACTACCTTATATCAAGTAAGTGCGGTACTGCAGCTTATACATCATAATCTACTAAACTTGCAGCACATTCTTATATATTTAGATGTTTGACGCGATCACTATGTTGTGCAGCATCTACAAAGAGGAGTTACTGCTACAAAATCCAAGAAACATTGACAAACTGGTTATGGCAGGATTTGCGAAATGGTTCAAGAACCATGTAAGCTTTTGAAGTGCACTGTCAGTTTTTTTAATATATTGAGTGCATAAGATGATCAGCTTGTCTATTTTCTAACCATAGGTTAAGAAGATGCGGGAGGATGGGCAGGCAGTTGATGATGCCCTTTACTCACTAGCAATGGGTCCTGATACTCGGGTAAGACATTATGAATCTTGCGTTGTTGGAGATGTGCGCTACAACACCCTTGCACGAGACGAAGGCAGGAAGACACAAAACAGTGCCATCATGAGCACGTATACGTATGACAAAGAGACAACTGAAATGTATGCTAACATAACAGACATTGTTCAGTTGCAGTATATCTCCAATTTCGAGGATCATCGGTGTGTGGTTCTGTTGTGCTGTCGTTGGTATAACCTGTTTTCCAGGATCGCAAAACCCAGAGCTAATGATTATTTCAAATCCATCAATGTCAAGGCGGCATACCAGACCAACGAGCCTTTTATTTTGGTAAATCAAGCAACACAGATATTTTTCTTGGAAGACATATTTGCACGTAGCGATGACTGGAGAGTATTGCAAAGGTTTGAGCAGAGGAATTCGTTTAATGAAGTTGCACAACAAGATGATGCTTACACTGCTCCTGATGTACAAGATAACACAGATGTTCCTAATATCTTTGAGAACCATCACATCAATGACGCCGGCGAAAAGATTGCCTGTCGTGTTGTGGACATACAAGAGTTGATCAAGAAGAAGCCAACGTTCGAGGACGTTGAGGACGAAGAAGAAGATGACACCGTGGGGAATTACGATTCAGACTGATACACATGGCGAAGATGTTGACGCTGCTGCTGCGGATGATGATTACATTACTTTTGTCGTATTTGCCTGTCAGAAGACGTTTTTTTATCTACTATGTGAAATTGTGTTTGCTATGACAACTGAAACCTGACGAACATCTTGTTTAGTATTTTGCTATGAGAACATCACTTGTTATGTATGCTGATTTGTGTTTGGTGATTGTATGACAACTAAAACATGATGACATTGTTGTTTAGTTGTACTCATATTTGGCTGTGAAACTTGAATTTGATGACATAGTTTGCTGTTGGACTGCAATTTGCTCGACGTCTTCGAATGAGAACAAAGCTGACCCGACAGGGCCTCTGCTATTTATTTATTTATATGAGCAAAAGGGGATACCCCCTGATTTCCGTTAATAGAAATCATTAGATGTTCACAACACTACACCCAGCCTGCTACACAGGTTTCATTCATTACTAGTTTCAGTAAAGTGCTCATGTTGTAGCCACTGAATACATCACGAGTGCTACATACACTGCAAATAAAGAGACAATCATCCTACAGAGCACATCGATTTTTCCCATTATCTTCACAAGCTCTTTCATCTCCTCATTGCTGTCAAGGCCATTCAGCAGTTGTTGCTTGACCATGATCAGAGGAACTGCATCTTTAACCTTCTGCTCTGCATCTTCCTCTTCTGTCGTTCCTTCAGTTACTTGTCCAACACCCCAACCTGCTGGTATTGGGATTCCTCGGTAACCAAATAATCAGCGTAGTTGCATTCCCCCACATCAGCAACTTTCCAGAAATACAAATCACACGAATCTTCCCTTTTCTGCACGAATCAAATTGGAAGATCATCAACCAAACTATTTAAAAATCAGCAACTGAAAGCAGCAGAACAACACTTAAACATATTATTACCCCATGATTCGGGCATTTATAGAAGACTCGGCCAAGGTTGCGGATTGTGGTTGAGACGGGACGGATGACTCTGCGTGATTTGCAGCAGTGGCACCACACCAACGGCAGCGGGTTGCGATGAGCAATCGGCTGCGGTGCGCGTGCCGGCGGGGGTGTGATGAGACCCACAGGCGATGGTACGGGTGGCGACTTGGCACATATCTGGTTGTTGCCTGTTGAAGAGCAGGTGGACGAGCAGCCAGCGGACATGGTTGCTGCGGCCAGAGCTTCTGATGCTAGGCAGAGTAAGTAGAGAAGAGGAGAAGCGAACGTTGGATATGTCAGTTTCATTACTTGCAGAGTAGCATAGCACCATATATAGTCATAGTCTAGGTTTGGATTCGAACCAGCTACAGGAGCACGTCTTTCTTTTTTCTAAAACTCGGCAACGTCTCTTTACTGGTACACTAGCTTGTTCTGTACGCCTTCCCAAGTCTTTGATTTTCTTTCCCTTTTTTGCGAGGAAGGAAGGAGGACAAAATTGAGAGTTCCTGGGACTCGAACCCAAGACCTCTCGGTTGAAAACCAAGGGTGCTAGTCACTTATGTGGCGAACGTTCCCTATGAGGAGGACGGCAGACGAACGCATTTTCCTCGCAATTTTCTTCCTATATATAAAAAAGTATGCTACTTGGTGTCTGCTTAGTCAACAACCGATTGTGCCAACCTTGACCATTGGATTGACATTCAATGTCTGTCGCGTTTCTTCAGTCTCTTCTTCCTCGAGCCGCCAAAGCCAAACCAGCGTCGGCGGGATCGCCTGCTCCCGACTCCCACGGCTGGCTGTGATCTTCCCCGGCTCCTGTTCGTTCCCGTCCGAGGCCTCACCATCGTCCTCCGCCTTGGTTCGCTCGCCACGGCGCCACCCTTCGGTGTTGTCAACATGGTCAACAACCGAGAGGAATAAGGAGATGACTGTACATGGTGAGGATGACAGTAGGGACCCAGCAGCGCGCGCAGTAATTTTGTTTTTTCGGGACGGAGAAGGGTATCAACTAGGTTGTGCGGGACCCGTGGCCTGTCTAGCCCGGGCTTTTATTTCATATGTTTAGCACATGACCAGCCCAGTTTGTTTTTTTCCTTTCTGAAAATGGCTAGCCAGCTATTTTGTTTTTTGTAGAATAACCAACGTAGGCCTACTTGCTTTTCTACGCCCTGCTGGGCCGGAAATCTTTCAAGACGAGGAGGGATGCATTTTGCCCAGAAAATGGGCTATAAGTAATAAGAAATGGGCTATAAGTAATAATAAATGGGTTGTAAAATGAAAAAATACAGCAAACAGGCAATTAGTTCCAAAATACTGTTTTCTTTCGGATTTTGATATTTTAAATTTCATTGTTTTTGTGCGGGTAAAATTTCATTGAATTTAAATTAAGGTATATTTAGATTTAAAATTAATTTGAATCTGGCTAGAAATTTCGGGCTGTATGCTGTTTGGGACTGATTTGGAGGCTGACTTGTGGATCTACTAGGTTGACGTGTACTTTGGCTTTGTCAACTTAGTCCACAAACGATTCTAGCAGTAGTGACCGTTGGATGTTAATCCAACGGCTGTGTTGCTTCTTCAATATCTGATCTTCTTGCTCCAGCCGCCCAAACCAGCTCCGGTGGGACTGCCTGCTCCCGCCTCCCGTGGCCGGCTGTGCTGCCGCACAGGCCGCACCGCCCCACCCTACTTCATTGCTGGCCAGGCCATTCCTCTACTCACCCACACCTCCTGTTATTTTCTGGCGACGGCAGCCGGACCAGTAAACCCTCGTACTCCCCACCACGTGGGCAACCATTGCCGAGTCTTCCCCGGCTACGTGTCGTTCCCTTCCTAGGCCTCGCCGTCGTCCACCGCCATGGTGCTCTCGGCGCGGCCTGGTCAACGTGGTCAACGAACGACATCCATCGGCCGTGGACTGTACGCGCAAAATAATTATTCCTCCACCTGACAGCTGGGACCCACCGGAAGGGCCTTTGTATTTCGCAAAAAAAACGTTCCACCCGCTGACATGTCGGACCCACCAGCTATATCTTCACACGCAAGTGCCTCCTTATTACGCACACAAAAATGAATACCCCCTGCTAGCTGGGACCCACCATAGTGGGAGGATGACTTGTGGGCCAACTAAGTTGACGGGGACGGAGGGCTTTGTCAACTTAGTCAATATGAACGATTCTAGCTCCAGTGACCGTACGATGTCCATCCAACGGCCGTAGTGCTTCTTCAACCACTGGTCTTCTTGCTGCAGCCGCCCAAAGCAGCGCCGGTCGTGCCGCATGCTCCTGCGTCCCATGGCCGGCTGTGCTGCCGCGGAGGCCTCACCGCCCCCACTATTCCCACTGCTGGCCAGGCCCTGCGGCGACGGCAGCCTCACACCGCAGCCGAACCAGTGAACCCTCGTACTCCTCTCCGCGCGGGCTTCCACTGCCGCGTCTTCCCCGGCTCCGTGTCGTCCCCTTCCTAGGCCTCGCCGTCGTCCACCGCCGTGGTGCTCTTGGCGTGGCCTGGTCAACGTGGTCAAGGAACGACTTCCATCGGACGTGGACTGTACGTGGAGAGGCTGACAGCTGGGTCCACGGCCGCAGCAAGGAAGTGCCTCCTTATTACGCGGAAAATAATGATTCCTCCACCTGATAGCTGGGACCCACCGGACGGGCCACTGTATTTCACGGAAAAAACGTTTCCCCCTGACTGCTGGGACCCACCAGCTTCATCTTCGCACGAAACGAAGTGCGTCCGGGCAAAAAAAATGATTCGCCCCCTGACTGCTGGGACCCACCAGCTACACCTTCGCACGCAAGGAAGTGCGTCCGGGCAAAAAAACGATTCGCCCCCCTGACTGTTGGGACCCACCGGCTACATCTTCGCATGCAAGGAAGTGCGTCCGGGCAAAAAAAACGATTCGCCCCCTGACTGCTGGGACCAACCAGCTACATCTTCGCAGGCAAGGGAAGTGCCTGACAGTCGGGACCCACCTGGTCGAAGCGTACGTAGCGTTGTCATTCTGGTCGCGAACGTGTACGTACATACTGGTCGATGTAGAGGCGCGCACGTGTCGTAGTAGAGGCGCGCACGTAGCATGTACACGTATGTACAGCACCCAGGGTGCAAGAAAGAAAACACGGCCACGTATGTGTACATACGGGCGGGGTCTCGAACGCCTACTCGTGCATACGTACGGCCAGGGCTCGTGTACATGGCTGGGTCAGAACGGAGAAACAACATCGTCGTCGTGTTCATAGGGAGGCAACGGAATGCGTCGTGTTCATGGGGAGGCAACGGAATGCGTCGTGTTCATGGGGAGGCAACGGAATGCGTCGTGTTCATCAGGAGGCAACGGAACGCGTGGGAGCCAACCGGCTGGGTCGGAACGAATGCGTGGTCATGTTCATCGGGAGGGCTTGGACGGAACAGGCGATGGAAACGAGGCCTGGCGTACCGCAAAACGGAGGAAACGGACCTCCTACGTTCGGAACGGGGTCCTGTTGATCGGGAGGGGTGTGACGTACCGCAAAACAGAGGAAACGGACCTCCTACGGTCGAAACGGGGGTCCTGTTGATCGGGAGGGGTGTGGCGTACCGCAAAACGGACAAAACGGACCTCCTACGGTCGAAACGGGGGTCCTATTGATCGGGAGAGGTGTGGCGTACCGCAAAATGGACGAAACGGACCTCCTACGGTCGAAATGGGGGTCCTGCTGATCGGGAGCGGTGTGGCGTACCGCAAAACGGACAAAACAGACCTTCTACGGTCGAAACGGGGGTCCTGTTCATCGGGAGGGGTGTGGCGTACCGCAAAACGGGACTCCACGGGATACTGTTCATCTCCACCGTCAACCTCCTCCAGCCTCCACGGGCTACCGTCGACCTCCTCTAGCCTCCACGGGCTCCTGTTCATCCAGCCTCCACTGCGCGCTACTCCACCGGCTACTGTTCAACCACCCCTCCACGGGCACCCCTCCAACGTCTACTGTTCATCCAGCCCTCCACACCACGGGGTCCTGTTCAACCACCCCTCCACGGGCACCCCTCCACCGTCTACTGTTCGTCCAGCCCTCCACACCATGGGGTCTTGTTCATCCAGAGGCAACGCCACCGCTCACTGTTCATCCAACCCCCCCCCCCCCGCGCGCAATGCTCACTGTTCATCCAATCGACCGGCTTCAGTTAGCAGCAGTAGCGAAGGAATCGCTCAATCGGGTTCAGTTAACAGCCATTGATCGATCGCTCAGGTTCAGTAACGCGTAGCCTGCAGTGCAATCGCTCGGGTTCAATTAGAGCCCAACGCCTTGCTCGGGTTCAGTTAGAGCCAACGCCTCGCACACACGCGTGTACGTGTACGAGAGAAACGCGCATCGCTCGGCCCCCGACCTCCCACCGTAACCAGGAACTCCCCGAGATTTTCCTCCCCCTCGCTTCTACCACGGTTTTTCCGTCATGGACGGCCCAAAGAATGTCATGCAGCTGCGTCTCCGGCCCATGCAGGACGAAAAGCCCATTTTATGTCATGATTTTTTGTCATAGAAGTAGGAGCCCACCACATCTATGATGATACCTGGTTTTGTCACAATTATCGTCATAGAAGTGTCATATGTATGACAGAAAAAAATTTCGTTCAGCCCAAAATGTCACGGATGTGACTTTTTTTGTAGTGATTAGCAGTCAACACAAGGATCGTTTACCCAGGTTCGGGCCGCGAGGATGCGTAATACCCTAGTCCTGCTTTGGTGTGTATTTGAGAGAGTTCTTGAGCTCTCGAACTAGCTATGGTGGCTATGTAGTTCAAAAGAGCCGAATCCCCCTCCAGTATGCCTAGGGCCTCCTTTTATAGTCGAAAGGGGCTACCACAGTGGCACACAGGAGGTGGAAAGGCCTACAGTGCTGCAAGCTTATCGCTCGTGTTACAGGACAATACGCATTTAATGCGTGGCTTAGGTGTCCCTTAGCTTTATTGGGGACGGGAACGAGGCCCGTCTCGTCCGTTGCCGCCTCGCCTTGCTTCGACACGCGCCCAGGCCAGCGTTGCATGTGGCGCCATGTAGGCAAGCAGGCAGCTGAGGTGGCGCGGCGGTAGGGTCTTCACGAAGATCTGCATGCCACCACGTAGGCGCTTGCTGAGTTGGTGTAGAGGCCGCCCGTCGCCACGCAGGTGCTTGCTCAGCTGGTTGAGCTAGCAGCTGATTGGGGACGGCAGTGGAGTCTTGGTCGACGCGGACCTGGCTGTGGCCCCGCTGACGCCCTCGGCAAGGGCCTTGCCGGGGGCCCGGCAAGGGTCTTGCCGTGGTGTTTGCAGTCGTCCCCGGCAAGGCGCTTGACGGGGGTCTCGTGGGTCCCCTCTGCAAGGATCCCGCCAAGGGTCGCCTTCTTCTGGTTCTCATCTGATCTCGTATATCTATGGTCTTGACAAAGATCTGCATGCTACCACGGAGGTGCCTCCCGAGCCCTAGTTCCAATGTGGTTGGTTGAGTTGGAACCCGTGGACTCAAGGGTGGCTCGCTCTGTTAGCATCGGGCAAGTTGCCCCGGCAAGGCTCTTGCCGGGGCCGCGGAGGCTGCCCCGGCAAGGGCCTTGCCGGGGGAGTCCACCTCGCCCTCTCGCTCTTTGGTATCTTTGGTCTTGGTGTTGCCTTGGCCATCTTGTGCTTCGGCTTCTCTCCGGCTCCCCTCCTTTGCCCTGCTTAGTGTGGCCGTGGCGCGCGGCTCCGACTGCCCGTGCACAAGTAAAGGGGTACAAAGGTGTGCCCCTACTTTTGTACACCAACAATCATCAAGATGGAAAGATGGCGATGCTGTGAAGAGGGTTCCTCGTAATGTTCTGAGACATTTTCCAATTACACCAAGATTACAGAGGTTGTTTCATGATGCTGAAACAAGAGAGGATGTACTCTGGCATTCTAGGAACCAGGAGTACAGAGATCAGAATGTAATGAGCCATCCATCTCATGGTAGTGAGTGGCAAAGCTTCAATCAGAAACACAAAAAGTTTGTTGCTGACCCGAGAATCATTAGACTTGGCTTAGCTTCAGATGGCTTTAACCCATTTGGCCACCAGAGCGCCACATATAGCATATGGCCAGTGCTTGTTATCCCTTACAACATGCCTCCAAATGTCTGCACCAAAGAATCAAACTACATGATGGCCTTGCTCATCCCAGGTCCAAAAAGTCATGTAAAGGATTTTGATTTATTCATGGAGCCTCTTGTGGAGGAACTTCAACAGCTATGGAAGGGTGTTTCTCACTCGAGACCTATATAGCAGCCCACCAGCTGATTTCTTTCTGTGTGCTGTTATAATTTGGTGCATCCATGATTATCCGGCTTTGGGCACTATGTCAGGGTGAACGACACATGGTTACAATGCATGTGTTCGCTGTGACAGGAATCCGCTGTCATACGCAATACTTAGCAAGATCTGTTACATTGGACACCATCGTTTCCTTGCCACGAACAAGTCGCGTCCTACAAAATACCGAAGACATGTGTTCAATGCAAAGCATGAGAACCGTGATGCGCCAAAGAGGCTCACTGTCGATGAGTTGCAAGTGGAATTAGAGAAGGTCTGGCATATTACACTAGGAAACCATCCTGGTAATGGTAGCGGGAAAAGGAAGCGTGGCAAGGTAGAAGAGAGATTATTGTTTACCCACAGGTCCACTTTGTGGGACTTGGAGTATTGGAAAGATTTGCATCTGCGGCATAATCTAGATGTGATGCACATCGAGAAAAATATATGTGACAGCATTGTCGGCACACTTCTTAATATTGAAGGCAAGACGAAAGATACCTTAAAATCTAGGATTGATTTGACACATCTGGGTATCACAAAGGATTTGCAGGTGCAAGATGAAGGTAAACGACAGGATATGGCACCAGCTGTGTATGTCTTGGACAAGGTAAAAAGAAAAGAATTCTGCGAGGTCCTGTCACGTGTGAGATTCCCACATGGATTTGCTTCCAACCCTGAAAGGAGAGTCAGTGCAGATGGAAACAAGGTACAAGGGTTGAAAACTCATGACTGCCACGTCCTACTTCAAAGGGTTTTACCTGTTATCCTTAGAGGATTGGGCCGCCCTGACTTATACAGAGCAGTTGCAGAGTTGGGACAATTCTTCAGGGAACTCTGTAGTTGAAATATTAGGATAGATGCTTTGGAGCGTCTTAGAGACAAGATACCAACTATCCTATGTGACCTTGAGAAGATATATCCTCCAGCCTTCTTTGATGTGATGGTGCATTTGGCTGTTCATCTACCTGATGAGGCACTACTTAGAGGTCCAGTACAGTATGGCTAGATGTACCCTATTGAAAGGCGGCTAGGCACTTTCAAGGGCTATGTTAGGAACAGAGCTAGACCTGAGGGTTCCATTGTAGAGGCCTACATTGCTATAGAAGCGTTGACATTCTACTCAAAATACATTGAAACAGCTGACCAGCTTAGCAAAGAGGTGGGTGAAGACAATCCCGGGCTCAATGTTTTCGATTATTCTGTTCGAGTTACAGGGAAGAGTCGACAAGAGGACAAACCTAAAGATTTGGACAAAATGGATTGGTATGTGTTGAATAACTGTCCTGAGATACTACCTTATATCAAGTAAGTGCTAAGTACTGCAGCTTATACATCGTAATCTATTAAACTTGCAGCACATTCTTATATATTTAGATGTTTGACGCGATCACTATGTTGTGCAACATCTACAAAAACGAGTTACTGCCGCAAAATCCAAGAAACATTGACAAACTGGTTATGGTAGGATTTGCGAAATGGTTCAAGAGCCATGTAAGCTATTGAATTGCACTGTCAGTTTTTTTTAATATATTGAGTACATAAGATGATCAGCTTGTCTATTTTCTAAACATAGGTTAAGAAGATGCGGGAGGATGGGCAGGCAGTTGATGATGCCCTTTACGCACTAGCAATGGGTCCTGATACTCGGGTAAGACATTATGAATCTTGCGTTGTTGGAGATGTGGGCTACAACACCCTTGCACGTGGTGAAGGCAAGAAGACACAAAACAGTGCCATCATGAGCACGGATACGTACGGCAGAGAGACAACTGAAATGTATGCTAACATAACAGACATTGTTCAGTTGCAGTATATCTCCAGTTTCGAGGATCATCGGTGTGTGGTTTTGTTGTGCTGTCGTTGGTATAACCTGTTTTCCAGGATCGCAAAACCCAGAGCTGATGATTATTTCAAATCCATCAATGTCAAGGCGGCGTACCAGACCAACGAGCCTTTTATTTGGCAAATCAAGCAACACAGATATTTTTCTTGGAAGACACATTTGCACGTAGCGATGACTGGAGAGTATTGCAAAGGTTTGAGCAGAGGAATTTGTTTAATGAAGTTGCACAACAAGATGATGCTTACACCGCTCCTGATGTACAAGATTTCACAGATGTTCCTAATATATTTGAGAACCATCACGTCAATGACGCTGGCGAAAAGATTGCCTGTCGTGCTGTAGACATACAAGAGTTGATATAGAAGAAGTCAACGTTCGAGGACATTGAGGATGAAGAAGAAGATGACACTCTGGGGAATTACGATTCACACTGATACACATGCCAAAGATGTTGACGCTGCTGCTGCGGATGATTATTAGATTGCTTTTGTCGTATTTGCCTGTCAGAAGACGTTTTTTAATCTACTATGTGAAATTGTGCTTGCTATGACAACTAAAACCTGATGAACGTGTTGTTTAGTATTTTGCTGTGAGAACATCACTTGTTATGTATGTTGATTTGTGTTTGGTGATTGTATGACGAGTAAAACATGATGACATTGTTGTTTAGTTGTACTCATATTTGGTTGTGAAACTTGAATTTGATGACATAGTTTGTTGTTGGACTGCAATTTGCTCGACGTCTTTGAATAGGAACAAAGCTGACCCAACAGGGCCTCTGCTAATTTGTTTATTTATTACCAAAAGGGTCTCTGCTATTTATTTATTTATGAGCAAAAGGGGATACCCCCTGATTTCCGTTAATAGAAATCATTAGATGTTCACAACACTACGCCCAGCCTGCTACACAGGTTTCATTCATTACTACTTTCAGCAAAGTGCTCATGTTATAGCCACTGAATACATCACGAGTGCTACATACACTGCAAATAAAGAGACAATCATCCTACAGAGCACATCGATTTTGCCTATTATCTTCACAAGCTCTTTCATCTCCTCATTGATGTCAAGGTCGTTCAGCAGCTGTTGCTTGGCCATGATCAGAGGAACTACATCTTTAACCTTCTGCTCTGCATCTTCCTCTTTTGTCGTTCCTTCAGTTACTTGTCCAACACCCAACCTGCTTTATTGGGATTCCTCGGCTAACCAAATAATCAGCGTAGTTGCATTCCCCCACATCAGCAACTTCCCAAAAATACAAAGCACATGAATCTTCCCTTTTCTGCATGAATCAAATTGGAAGATCATCAACCAAACTATTAAAAAATCAGCAACTAAAAGCAGCAGAACAACACTTAAATGGTCGCAGTTTCGGGAATGTTACCAGGCGAACGAGCCCAGCTTTTGTTTTCTTCCTATATATAAAAAAGTATGCTACTTGGTGTCGGCTTAGTCAACAAACGATTGCGCCAACCTTGACCGTTGGATTGACATTCAACGTCTGTCGTGTTTCTTCAGTCTCTTCTTCCTCCAGCCGCCAAAGCCAAACCAGCGCCGGCGGGACGCCTGCTCCCGCCTCCCACGGCTGGCTGTGCTGCCGCGCACGCATCATGGCCACATCACACCCTGAAACTTTGCGCATCTTCCCTGGCTCCTATTCGTTCCTGTCCGAGGCCTCACCATCGTCCTCCGCCTTGGTTCGCTCGCCGCGGCACCGCCCTCCGGTGTTGTCAACATGGTCAACAACCGAGAGGAATAAGGATATGACTGTGCATGGTGAGGATGACAGTAGGGACCCCACAGCGCGCGCAGTAATTTTGTTTTTTGGGACGAAGAAGGGAACTGGGTTGTGCGAGAGCTGTGGCCCGTCTAGCCCAGGCTTTTATTTCATATGTTTAGCACATGACCAGCCCGGTTTGTTTTTTCCTTTCTGAAAATGGCTAGCCCAGCTATTTTGTTTTTTTGCAGAATAACCAACGTAGGCCTACTTGCTTTTCTACGCCCTGCTGGGCCGGAAATCTTTCAAGACAAGGAGGGATGCATTTTTCCCAGAAAATGGGCTATAAGTAATAAGAAATGGGCTATAAGTAATAATAAATGGGCTGTAAAATGAAAAAATATAGCAAACAGGCAATTAGTTCCAAAATACTTTTTCTTTTGGATTTTGATATTTTAAATTTCATTGGATTTAAATTAAGTTATGTTTAGTTTTTCAATTAATTTGAATCTGGCTAGAAATTTCGGGTTGTATGCTGTTTGGGACAGATTTGGAGGCTGACTTGTGGGTCTACTAGGTTGACGTGTACGAAAGGCTTTGTCAACTTAGTCCACAAACGATTCTAGCAGCAGTGACCGTTGGATGTTAATCCAACGACCGTGCTGCTTCTTCAATATCTGATCTTCTTGCTTCAGCCGCCCAAACCAGCGCCGGTGGGACTGCCTGCTCCCGCCTCTTATGGCCGGCTATGCTGCCGCACAGGCCGCACCGCCCTACCCTACTCCATTGCTGGCCAGGCCATTCCTCTACTCACCCACACCTCCTGTTATTTTCCGTCGACGGCAGTCGGGCCGGTAAACCCTCATACTCCCCACCGCATGGGCAACCACTGCCGAGTCTTCCCCGGCTCCGTGTCGTTCCCTTCCTAGGCCTCGCCGTCATCCACCGCCCTGGTGCTCTCGGCGCGGCGTGGTCAACGTGATCAACGAACGACATCCATCGGAAGTGGACTGTACGTGGAGAGGCTGACAGCTGGGTCCACGGCCGCACACAAGGAAATGCCTCCTTATTACGCGCAAAATAATGATTCCTCCACCTGACATCTGGGACCCACCGGAAGGGCCTCTGTATTTCATGAAAAAAACGTTCCCCCCGCTGACAGGTCGGATCCACCAGCTATATCTTCGCACGCAAGGAAGTGCCTCCTTATTACGCACAAAAAAATGAATACTCCCCCTGCTAGCTGGGACCCAGCATAGTGGGAGGCTGACTTGGGCCTACTAAGTTGACGGGGACGGAGGGCTTTGTCAACTTAGTCAATATGAACGATTCTAGCTCTAGTGACCGTACGATGTCCATCCAACGGCCGTAGTGCTTCTTCAACCTCTGGTCTTCTCGCTTGAGCCGCCCAAAGCAGCGCCGGTCGTGCCGCCTGCTCCTGCCTCCCGTGGCCGGCTATGCTACCGTGGAGGCCTCACCGCCCCCTACTACTCCCACCGCTGGCCAGGCCATCCCTCCACTGACCCACACCCCCTATTATTCTGCAGCGGCGGCAGCCTCATACCAAAGCCGAACCAGTGAACCCTCGTACTCCTCTCCGCGTGGGCATCCACTACCGCGTCTTCCCCGGCTCCGCGTCGTCCCCTTCCTAGGCCTCGCTGTCGTCGACCGCACTGGTGCTCTCGGCGCAGCGTGGTCAACGTGGTCAAGGAACGACTTCCATCGGAAGAGTACTGTATGTGGAGAGGCTGACAGCTGGGTCCACGGCCGCAGCAAGGAAGTGCCTCCTTATTACGCGGAAAATAATGATTCCTCCACCTGACATCGGGGACCCACCGGACGGGCCACCGTATTTCGCGAAAAAAAGTTTCCCCCTGACTGCTGGGACCCAGCAGCTACATCTTCGCATGCAAGGAAGTGCGTCCATATTACGGCAAAAAAAAAATTTATTCGCCCCCCTGACTGCTGCGACCCACCACCTACATCTTCGCACGCAAGGAAGTGCCTGACAGTCGGGACCCACCCGGTCGAAGCGTACGTAGCTTTGTCATTCTGGTCGCGAACGTGTACATACATACTGGTCGATCGGTCTGTCTGCAGGCTGCAGCGATGAACCGTAGCCGTGTAAGGAAGGGCACGTGTCGTAGTAGAGGCGCGCACGTAGCATGTACACGTACGTACAGTGGCCAGGGTGCAAGAAAGAAAATACGGCCACGTACGTACATACGGGCGGGGTCTCGAACGCCTACTCGCGCATACGTATGGCCAGGGCTCGTGTACATGGCTGGGTCGGAACGGTGAAACTGCGTCGTCGTCGTGTTCATGGTGAGGCAACGGAATGCGTCGTGTTCATTGGGAGGCAACGGAACGCGTGCTGTTCATCGGGAGCCAACCGGCTTGGACGGAACAGGCGATGGAAACGAGGCCTGGCGTACCGCAGAACGGAGGAAACGGCCTTGTGTTCGACCGACCACGGTGGAAACGGGATCCTGTTCATCGAGAGGGGTCTGGCGTACCGCAAAACGGAGGAAACGGACCTCCTACAGTCGAAACGGGGTCCTGTTGATCGGGAGGGGTGTGGCGTACCACAAAACAGAGGAAACAGACTTGTGTTGGAGCGCTACGGTCGAAACGGGGGTCCTATTCATCGGGAGGGGTGTGGTGTACCGCAAAACGGGACTCCACGGGATACTGTTCATCTCACCCGTCGACCTCCTCCAGCCTCCACGAGCTTCTGTTCATCCACCGTCGACCTCCTCCAGCCTCCACCTGCGACTGATCATCCACGGGCTCCTGTTCATCCAGCCTCCACCGCGCGCTCCTCCACCGGCTACTGTTCAACCAGCCCTCTCCATGGGGGTCCTGTTCAACCACCCCTCCACGGGCTACTGTTCATCCAGCCCTCCACCGGCTACTGTTCAACCAGCCCTCCACGGGGTCTTGTTCATCCAGCCCTCCACGGGGTCCTATTCATCCACTAGCTCGATCGATCGGGGTACTGTTCATCCAGCGGCAATGGCCTCTACTACCACGGGGTCCTGTTCATCCAACCCCCACCGGGAACTGTTCATCCAAACCCCCCAACAACGCTCACTATTCATCAAGGGAAAGAAGGCAGCAGTGTTCGATCGGCTTCAGTTAGCAGCAGTAGCGAAGGAATCACTCGGGTTCAGTTAACAGCAAGGGATCAATCGATCGCTCGGGTTCAGTAACGCGTAGCCTGCAGTGCAATCGCTTGGGTTCAGTTAGAGCCCAAGGCCTCGCTCGGGTTCAGTTAGAGTGCAACACCTCGCAGACACGCGCATATGTACGAGAGAAACGTGCATCGCTCGGCCCCCGACCACCCACCGTAACCGGGAACTCCCCTGATATTTTCCTCGCCCTCGCTTCTACCACGGTTTTCTCCGTCATGGACGGCCCAAAGAATGTCATGCAGCTGCATCTCCGGCCCGCCCAGGACGAAAAACCCATTTTCTGTCATGATTTTTTGTCATAGAAGTAGGAGCCCACCACATCTATGATGATAACTGATTTTGTCACAATTATCATCATAGAAGTGTCATAAGTATGACAGGAAAAAAATTCGTTCGGCCCAAAATGTCACGATGTGTCTTTTTTTTGTAGTGACTTCAACCATTCAAAGCAGGGCGCTGGCAGAGTTTATTGCAGAATGGACGCCAACCCCTGATGATGAAGCAACAGAAATAGCTCTTCCCGGCAAGGAATCACCCCAAGAATGGATTATGTATTTTGATGATGCTTTTTCCCTGCAAGGTGCAGGAGCTGGCGTGCTTCTTGTTACCCCCTCCGGGGAGCACTTGAAGTACATCATCCAAATGCATTTTGCCCGGGAAGAAGCCACCAACAATACAGCTGAGTATGAAGGGCTCCTTGCCGGGCTCAGGATTGCAGCAGAATTGGGAATCAAGAAGCTGATCATTCGAGGAGACTCACAGTTAGTGGTGAGACAAGTCAACCAGGATTACCAAAGCCCATTGATGGAAGCATACGTTGAGGAAGTAAGGAGGTTGGAGGAGCGCTTTGACGGGTTGCAAACAGAGCACATACCCCGTGCGGAAAACAGCGTAGCTGACCACCTGTCAAAGTGTGCTCCGCAGAAGCTTCCTGTGGAACCAGGAACTTTTGTTCTCCACCTCTCTCAACCCTCCGTATCACCAACCACAATGGCCCAGAAAAGGAGAAAGTTGGACTACGGTAAGCCTCTCCCGATCGAGCCATCCGCTCCCGGCAGAGACCCTGCCGGAAACAACTCGTCATAGCCTGCCGGACCATGCCCTCCAGCCGGGCCCATGGACCCCGCGAATGAGGCCGGTGCTCCCGCAGCCGAGGAGGTGCCACTAGTCCTCGTTGCCGAGCCTCAGGCTCCAACTTGGGCAAGGCACATCGTCCGCTTCCTCCAAACCAGAGAACTCCCCAGTGACCCAGATGAAGCTGAGAAAGTAGCCTGGAGGGCCAGTATGTATCAGTTTGTCGATGACACTCTGTATAGAAGGAGGCCCAACGGTGAAATTGAAGTGTGTCTGCCGGGAGGATGGAAAGGAACTGCTGGCTGAGATTCACAGAGGAATGTGCGGCTCACACATTGGATCAAGGGCATTAGTTGGGAAAGCATTCTGGCAAGGATTCTATTGGCCCACAGCCCTCCAAGATGCAGTTGAGCTCGTCATGACATGTGAAGCATGTCAGTTCCATTCCAAGAGAACACACCTGCCTGCCCAAGCTCTTCAGACAATCCCTTTGTCATGGCCATTTTCGGTCTAGGGGCTCGATATCCTCGGCCCCTTCCCCCGAGAAATCGGGGGCTTTGAATTCTTGTTCGTCGCCATCGACAAGTTTACAAAGTGGCCGGAAGTGAATGCCGTGAGGAAGGTGACTGCTCAGTCAACTATCAAGTTCTTGAAAGAGTTGGTGCGTCGTTTCGGAGTTCTGGCAAGGATCATCACTGACAATGGACCCAATTCACGAGCCACGCCTTCATGCAATATGTTCAAACCCTCGGATGCAAGATCTCATTTGCCTCTATGGCACACCCCCGAAGCAATGGACAAGCTGAGAGGGCGAACACTGAAGTGCTTCGTGGACTCAAGACAAGGACTTTCAATACACTGCAGAAGCATGGCAGGCGGTGGATCGAGGAGCTGCCGATAGTTCTCTGGTCCCTCAGAACGACACCTAATTGGGCTACCGGGCAGACTCCCTTCTCCCTGGTCTACGGGGCAGAAGCAGTTATCCCCACAGAACTCATTTACGGGTCTCCTCGGGTGCTTGCATATGATGAAGTAGCGCAAGATCAACACTGGAGTGATGACCCTGTGCTACTCGAGGAGAACCGTCTCCGGGCTGCTATGTGTGCTGCACGCTATCAGCAAGCCCTGCGCCGCTATCACAGCCACAGGGTTCGTGCTCGGTGTTTTGAGGAAGGTGACCTTGTCCTTAGGCGCGTTCAGTCCGCCAAGGGTACACACAAGTTATCACCGAAGTGTGAAGGCCCTTACCGGGTTGTACGAGTCTCCAGACCCGGCACAGTCCGTCTAGAGACCGGAGATGGCACGCCATTGCAAAACTCATGGAACATTGAGCATCTCCGTAAGTTCTACCCGTAAGGTGCAGAGGCTGCCGGGCCTTGCCCGGCAGCCACCCATTGTACATGGCATTGCCGAAGTTGCATGTAACCCCTTGTACAAGCCGGGGCGATGACCCCGTGCAAGAGAAAATAAAGAAGCACTGAAGGGGGCCCCCTACTAAGATTGCATGCATGCACAAGCACACCCAGATCATTGCATAAGCACTTCATGAGTATTTGCATATGCATATAGATAGAATTGCATCCTGCATTCTTTCTCATCTACATGGAGTTGCAGGTTCTTGCCGTGAACCTGCTTCGACAAAGGATGAGAAGATTGCACAGCACGGCAGTCCTCAGCAAGCCAAATAGATAAGTTCACCTCTTGTCCATTAGTATTCTGTAAAGCTACAACTTTGCATGAGAAAACCTCGCCTCCCTCTTTGGAACTTAGGTGCTCCCATCCATGACTCGAACGCTGCTTCAGTCAGGATGGTCGCAGTGGCCTTTGGGAAAAAGGAGTTGGCGGGGAGCTGGCCCCTCCGTCTGTTCTCCGGCCAACAAAAGAAGGTGCCGGCAGGATATCTTGCTGGGGGGAAGCTTGTTTATTCTATTAAAGAGGCACTTTGCCTCTGCATGGACATACACATGCACGAGTTCCCCACAGGACTCATCTTTTTGATTCATATGCAGTTACAAGTACAAGCATTATAGAATACAAAGATGGACTCGAGGGATTACATTATTTGAATTAAAAAGTGGCAATTGTCGGCTAGTTTAAGATTGAAAAAAGATAAGTGCTCCATTACGCCTTTGCCCCTGTCCATCCCTCGCAGGAAGAGATCGAAGGGGCCGGAGGCGGGCACGGCTGGAATTCGGCGCCTCGCCAAGATCAGGATGGCGCTGCTCCCCAGCAAGGAGGAAGAAACCGGAGGGCGGGCATGGATGGTGACGCTGCCAGAGGACCAGATGGGGGCACGGAGTCACCGGCAAACACGACTCGTCTGAACGGTCGTCCCCGTTCTTGGTGCATCGTGGGTTGTCACTGTCGTCCGCATCACTACCACCCGAAGACCTCAGTGCGACCACCACACGCGAACACCATGCTCCCTATACTCTTCCACAGAGAGCATGGTCGTCCCCAGGAGCCCTGGCGTTGGAAGTTATCGCACGTCTTGAAGACGCATGAGAAAGCAAGGAACCTCCCCGATCGACGAGGCGACCGCACCCGGGAGGAGCCAGGTTCGCCCCCGTTAACGGCGAATCTCTCCGACGACTCCTCCCCGGCGCTGGCGGAAGAAGAAGAACAAGGAATTGTCTACTACCATGCGCCATGCTCGCTTCGAGCCACGACACAGTGTCGACCGCATCCCCTCCCACTAAGGACAAGGCTACGGGCGACGCGGCGGCAAACACGCCGGTACTGCCGCTCCCGGCGTCATCGTGGCGCCACCCGAATCTTCCTTTCAGATCCAGAGGAGACCTCAAGCAGGAGCCCAGGGGCTGGCCCAGGCTCTTCTCTCCAGCATCACCAGCAGAAACCGAGAACAGCAGAAGAGGAGGAAGAATGCAAGGATGGATGACTCCGCCTTCCTCCGCCCCTCCTTTTATAGGCAGGCCGGGGAAGGGGACTGCGTCACCAACGGGCGACCACCGCCCTCCTCTGCCAATTCAAGATGGACGGACCCACTCCAAGATGCTCGCCCACAACACGCGCCTCCGTTACCTACCCCATGCTATGCATGCGGCATACGTGGCTAAGGGTAAGAGCGCACTGTGGGAAGAGTAATTTGGCAGTTTCTACCCCGTGCGTTAAAGTCATTCACGGGTCATCACTACCGCGGCCCCACCATTGTTGGCTTTATGCCACGAGCGAGGGAGTCGGAAACTGCCCCAAGATCAAAACTAATGAAGCAGCAAAGGAAAACCTCAAGGGGCCAACCCCTTCGGCAGTTCTCCCTGTGCACTTATCAGGCCCTACCCCGACGATGCTCAGTAGCACGTTCAGGGTAGGCCCGGGGGTTTCTGTCGGTGCAACAGACCCCGGGTATGTTGCCCAACTGTCCACAGGCGCAAGATCAAGATTGGAACACCGGCTTAAGTCAAAGGTCGAAGAGCCGAGAGACTTGAAGAACCAACATGCAGCCCAGAAGGATCGAGATCGGGCCAAAGGAACAAGATATCAACAAGAGAAGGGCCTCCCTTGCTGGGTAGGCGAGCCCGGCAAGGGGCGAGGCCACCACCAAAACCAAGCAACCAAGACTCCCCGGCAGCACCTGCCGGGGGCTTGAACTCCCCCGCCAACCACGCAAGTGCGACCCACGTCGTCAATCAGTGCGGTGTCAAGCCGCAAGGTGATTAAGTGGCAGCATTTGCCACATGGCAGCCATCTCCTACAGAAGAAACCCACAGGTGACACCCGTCCAGCGACGTGTCAAGAGCATAGATGCGGAGCTGGCAAGATAAGCCCGGCAGGCCTTGCCGGGCAGCTAGCGATGTGACACTGAGCGGTGCATTTAATGCGCCCTGTCAGCCCGCAGAGTTAGGTATGATAGCACTGTTTGCTATCATATCAGTGGGTAATGACTGTTTTGTCACTGTGGCGACCCCTTAATCTATAAAAGGAGGCCCATGGCAATCGTAGGAGGGGGTTAGAGGGTTGGAAACTTGACAAACCCAAGCCACCATACGCGTGTGTGTGTCACCGTAGCCCTGAGGCAGGCCTTGCCGGGCAAGTGTACCACACACCACCAAGTTCATTTCCACCATCAATCCACCAAAGCAGGAGTAGGGTATTACGCCTCACGGCGGCCCGAACCTGGGTAAACTGCTTGTGTGCTCTCTGTCGTGCTGCGGCACGCTGTTCCGCTCTTTGTGCAACACGACGTCCCCCGCCGAACCAGCAAGGGGCCGCCCGGTCCCATAGGTGGCCGCGGATATCCCGCGACAACCATAAAGGGTATTTTTAATATTTCTCGTAAGCCCGGGACGTCTATCCATACAATTTAAACTGCGAAGGCAGTACTTGTGAAAGAAAAAGAAAGTTACAGAGTAAAGATTGACGCAGGGCCTTGATGTGTGAGTTGAAGCCTTCACTGTGCACTGTTGCACGTCTGCGCCTTTGCTTTTGAAAGGTGGGGGTTGGGACCTTCGATGAGACCTTAAAGGGCGACGACCGTGTTGATGAAGCTTTATGCTTGGGGGTATCCGGAATTGGTCCCCGCGTTTTCCGAAGACGAAGTAATTCCAAAGTTCGGTTTAACCGAACATGCACTTCGGATTTATTAATGTATGCCTCACGGCAGCCCATGGTATTTTGAGTGCGAGCTTGTGCTGACGAGGCTCTTAGAGTGCGAAGAGTGTGGGCATGTTGTGGGGCGCCCGTCCCTATTTGCGGCAAACGCATGCGGGTTCCCATGACAGGGAACGGGTTCGAACCCATTTACTATTGTTGCCGACCATTACGGTGGGTCTGCATCCGGGCCTATATGGGCCGATGTGGTCTTCGGCCGCTAGGGCCACAGTGTGCTCTTTGGTTTGAAGTGAGCGTTTTGTGTTGCCGTTGATAGTTATGACGCTCGAGGGACCAGGCATCCTCAACTTGAGGTACGTGTAATGCGGAATGGCATTGAATTTGGCAAACGCTGTTCGGCCGAGGAGGGCGTTATAGCCACTGCGAAAAGGTGCAATATCAAAGATCAAGTCCTTGCTTCAGAAGTTATACGGAGATCCGAACACTAGTTCAAGTGTCACGGTGCCCGTGTAGCGGGCCTCCACTCCCGGAATGACCCCCTTAAAGTGTTGGGAAACGTAGCATGCAATTTTAAAAAATTTACTACGCTCACGCAAGATCTATCTAGGAGATACATATCAACGAGAGGGGAGAGTGTGTCTACATACCCTCATAGACCGTTAAGTGTAAGTGTTTATCACGCGGTTGATGTAGTCGTACTCTTCGCGATCCGATCACGATCCAACCGATCTAGTGCCGAACGGACGGCACCTCCGAGTTTAGCACACGTGCGGCTCGATGACGTCTCCTCCTTCTTGATCTAGCAAGCGGGAGAGGAGAAGTAGATGTGATCACAACCAACACGACGGCATGGTGGTGGTGAAATACCGACAGTGCTTCGCTAAGCGTCGCCGGGACGAGGCGGTGGAACTACGGAGTAACGGGAGAGAGAGGGGCGCCAAGGGCTTGGTGTGTTCTCTTGGGGCACCCCCTCCCCTCTATATATAGGTGGAGGGGCGTGGTAAACAGCCCCTCCAAGCCCTAGGGCGCAGCTAAGGGGGAGATGACTTGGACTCCAAGTCCAATCCTATTCCTATTAGGACTCCTTCCTTTTTTGCCTTCCCTAGCCACATGGGCTTCTGATGACTTGGTGCGCCTAGCCCAATAAGGCCAGGGCGCCTCCCCGCAGCCCATGCTAGACCTCGGGTCGTGGTGGAACCACTTGTGGACTTCCGGACCCCTCCAGAATCCACAGGAACCTTCTAGAAGCTTCCCGGTACAATACCGAAAAAACTACATCTTTTTCTGGAACCCAAAATATGACTTCCCATATATAAATCTTTACCTCTCGACCATTCCGAGACTCCTCGTGATGTCCGAGATCTCATCCGGGACTCTGAACAACATTTGGTTACCACTCATCAAATATCGCAATACTATTCTAGCGTCAACGAACGTTAAGCGTGCGACCCTGCAGGTTCGGGAATTATGTAGTCATGACCGAGACACCTCTCCGGTCAATAACCAACAGCAGAACCGGGATGCCCATATTGGCTCCTACATATTCTACGAGGTCGAACCGTTATGACAACAAACGCTATTCCCTTTGTTTATCGGTATGTTACTTGCCCGAGATTCGATCGTCGGTATCTTCATACCTAGTTCAATTTCGTTACCCGCAAGTCTCTTTACTCGTTCCGTAATCCATCACCTCATGACTAACTCCTTAGTCATTTGCTTGCATGCTTATGATGTGTATTACCGAGAGGGCCCAGAGATACCTCTCCGATACTCGGAGTGACAAATCCTAATATTGATCTATACCAACCCAACAAACACCTTCGGAGATACCTGTAGAGCATCTTTATAATCACCCAGTTACATTGTGACGTTTGATAGCACATGACACGTCTCCGTCGTATCTATAATTTTTTATTGTTCCATGCCAATATTCTACAACTTTCATATACTTTTGGCAACTTTTTATACTATTTTTGGGGACTAACATATTGATCCAGTGCCCAGTGCCAGTTCCTGTTTGTTGCATGTTTTTGTTTCGCAGAATATCCATATCAAACAGAGTCCAAACGGGATAAAAACGGACGGAGCTTATTTTTGGAATATTTGGAAAATTCTGGAAGAAGAATCAACGCGAGACGGTGCCCGAGGTGGCCACGAGGCAGGGGGCACGCCTGCCCCCTGGGCGCGCCCCTGACCCTCATGGGCCACCCATAAGGCGGTTGATGCCCTTCTTCGGCCACAAGAAAGCTAATTTTTGGTAAAAAAAAATCACGGTGAAGGTTTCAGCCCAATCGGAGTTATGGATCTCCATATATATATACGAAACGGTGAAAGGGCAGCAGACGAGAACGCAGAAACAGAGAGAGACAGATCCAATCTCGGAGGGGCTCTCGCCCCTCCCATGCCATGGAGGCCAAGGACCAGAGGGGAAACCCTTCTCCCATCTAGGGAGGAGGTCAAGGAAGAATAAGACGAAGGGCCCCCCTCTCCCCTTCTCTTCCGGTGGCGCCGGAACGCTGCCGTGGCCATCATCATCACCGCAATCTTCACCAACAACTTCACCGCCATCATCACCAACTCTTCCCCCCTCTATGCAGCGTGTAACCTCTATCTTACCTGTTGTAATCTTTACTTAAACATGGTGCTCAACGCTATATATTGTTTCCCAATGATGTATCGCTATCCTATGATGTTTGAGTAGATCTGTTTTGTCCTATGGGCTATTTGATGATCATGATTGGTTTGAGTTGCATGTTTTATTATTGGTGCTATCCTATGGTGCTCTCCGTGTCACGCAAGCGTGAGGGATTCCCGCTATAGGGTTTGCAATATGTTCATGATTTGCTTATGGTGGGTGGCGTGAGTGACAGAAGCACAGACCCAAGTAAGTAGGTTTTTTGCGTATGGGATAAAGGGGACTTGATACTTTAATGCTATGGTTGGGTTTTACCTTAATGATCTTTAGTAGTTGCAGATGCTTGCTAGAGTTCCAATCATAAGTGCATATGATCCAAGTAGAGAAAGTATGTTAGCTTATGCCTCTCCCGCAAATAAAATTGCAATAGTGATTACTGGTCTAGTTATCGATTGCCTAGGGACAAATAACTTTCTCGTGACAAAAAGGTCTCTACTAAAACTAATTTAGTTGTGTCTTTATCTAAACAGCCCCTACTTTTTATTTACGCTCTCTTTATATTCTTCCCAACCTATCCAAAACACCTACAAAGTACTTCTAGTTTTATTCTTGTTTCCAGTAAAGCGAACGTCAAGTGTGCGTAGAGTTGTATCGGTGGTCGATAGAACTTGAGGGAATATTTGTTATACCTTTAGCTCCTCGTTGGGTTCGACACTCTTACTTATCGAAAGAGGCTACAATTGATCCCCTATGCTTGTGGGTTATCAGCACACAAGGTATTCCTCCGGTATCCGGGAGTTGCATAATCTCATAGTCGAAGGAATATGTATTTGACATGAAGAAAGCAATAGCAATAAAAATGAACGATCATTATGCTAAGCTAATAGATGGGTCTTGTCGATCATATCATTCTCCTAATGATGTGATCCCGTTATCAAATGACAACTCATGTCTATGGTTAGGAAACCTTAACCATCTTTGATCAACGAGCTAGTCTAGTAGAGGCTTACTAGGGACATGATGTTTGTTTATGTATTCACATATGTATTAAGGTTTCCGATCAATACAATTCTAGCATGAATAATAAACCTTTATCATGAATAAGGAAATATAAAATAACAACTTTATTATTGCCTCTAGGGCATATTTCCTTCAGTCTCCCACTTGCACTAGAGTCAATAATCTAGTTCACATCGCCATGTGATTAACACCAATAGTTCACATCACCATGTGACCAACAGCCAAAGGGTTTACTAGAGTCAATAATCAAGTTCACATCTCTATGTGATTAACACCCAAAGAGTACAAAGGTGTGATCATGTTTTGCTTGTGAGAGAGTTTTAGTCAACGGGTCTGCCACATTCAGAACCGTATGTATTTTGCAAATTTTCTATGTCTAAAATGCTCTGCATGGAGCTACTCTAGCTAATTGCTCCCACTTTCAATATGTATCCAGATTGAGACTCAGAGTCATCCGGATTGGTGTCAAAACTTGCATTGCTGTAACCCTTTACGACGAACTCTTTATCACCTCCATAACCGAGAAACATTTCCTTAGTCCTCTTTAGGTACCGAAGGCTAATTTTGACCACTGTCCAGTGATCTACTCCTGGATCACTATTATACCCCCTTGCCAAACTCAAGGCAAGGTACAATAGGTCTGGTATACAACATGGCATACTATATAGAACCTATGACTGAGGCATAGGGAATGACTTTCATTCTCTCTCTATCTTCTGCTGTGGTCGGGTTTTGAGTCTTACTCAACTTCATACCTTACAACTGAGGCAAGAACTCCTTCTTTGACTAATCCATTTTGAACTCCTTCAAAATCTTATCAAGGTATGTACTCATCGAAAGTCTTATCAAGCGTCTTGATCTATCTCTATAGATCTTGATGCCCAATATGTAAGCAGCTTCACCTAGGTCTTTCTTTGAAAAAACTCCTTTCAAACACTCCTTTATGCTTTCCAGAAAATTTTACATCATTTCTGATCAACAATATGTCATTCACATATACTTATCAGAAAGGCTGTAGTGCTCCCACACACTTTCTTGTAAATGCAGGCTTCTCCAAGAGTCTCTATAAAACCATATGCTTTGATCACCTCATCAAAGCATATATTCCAACTCCGAGATGCTTGCACCAGTCCATAAATGGATCGCTGGAGCTTGCACACTTTGTTAGCACCTTTAAGATCGACAAAACCTTCTGGTTGCATCATATACAACTCTTCTTTAAGAAATCCATTAAGGAATGCAGTTTTGACATCCATTTGCCAGAATTCATAATCATAAAATGCGGCAATTGCTAACATGATTCAGACAGACTTTAAGCATCGATACGAGTGAGAAAATCTCATCATAGTCGACACCTTGAACTTATCAAAAACCTTTTTTTGACAAGTCGAGCTTTGTAGATAGTAACACTACTATCAGCGTCCGTCTTCCTCTTGAAGATCCATTTATTCTCAATGGCTTGCCGATCATCGGGCAAGTCAGCCAAAGTCCACACTTTGTTCTCATACATGGATCCTATCTCAGATTTCATGGCCTTAAGCCATTTATCGGAATCTGGGCTCATCATTGCTTCTTCATAGTTCGTAGGTTCGTCATGGTCTAGTAACATGACCTCCAGAACAGGATTACCGTACCACTCTGGTGCGGAACGTGCTCTGGTTTGACCTATGAGGTTTGGTAGTAACTTGATCTGAAGTTTCATGATCATCATCATTAGCTTCCTCTCTAGTTGGTGTAGGCATCACGGGAACGGTTTTCTGTGAGGAGCTACTTTCCAATTCGAGAGAAGGTACAATTACCTCATCAAGTTCTACTTTCCTCTCACTCACTTCTTTTGAGAGAAACTCCTTCTGTAGAAAGGATCCATTCTTAGCAACAAAGATCTTGCCTTCGGATCTATGATAGAAGGTGTACCCAACAGTTTCTTTTGGGTATCCTATGAAGACGCACTTCTCCGATTTGGGTTTGAGTTTATCAGGCTGAAGCTTTTTCACATAAGCATCACAACCCCAAACTTTAAGAAACGACAGCTTAGGTTTCTTGCCAAACCACAGCTCATACGGTGTCGTCTCAACAGATTTAGACGGTGCCCTATTTAACGTAATGCAGCTGTCTCTAATGCATAACCCCGAAACGATAGTGGTAAATCGGTAAGAGACATCATAGATCGCACCATATCTAATAAAGTACGGTTACGACGTTCAGACACACCATCGTGCTATGGTGTTCCAGGTGGCGTGAGTTGTGAAACTATTCCACATTGTTTTAAATGAAGGCCAAACTCGTAACTCAAATATTCGCCTCCGCGATCAGATCGTAGAAATTTTATTTTCTTGTTACGATGATTCTCCACTTCACTATGAAATTCTTTGAACTTTTCAAATGTTTCAGACTTGTGTTTCATCAAGTAGATATACCCATATCTGCTCAAATCATCTGTGAAGGTCAGAAAATAACGATACCTGCTGTGAGCCTCAACACTCATCGGACCGCATACATCGGTATGTATTATTTCCAATAAGTTATTAGCCCACTTCATTGTTCCAGAGAACAGAGTTTTAGTCATCTTGCCCATGAGGCATGTTTAGCAAGTATCAAATGATTCATAATCAAGTGATTCCAAAAGCCCATCTGCATGGAGTTTCTTCATGCGCTTTACACCAATATGACCTAAACGGCAGTGCCACAAATATGTTGCACTATCATTATCAACTTTGCATCTTTTGGCATCAATATTATGAATATGTGTATCACTACGATCGAGATTCAATAAACCATTTACATTGGGTGTATGACCATAGAAGGTTTTATTCATGTAAACAGAACAACAATTATTCTATGACTTAAATGAATAACCGCATCGCAATAAACATGATCCAATCATATTCATGCTCAACGCAAACACCAAATAACATTTATTTAGGTCCAACACTAATCCCGAAGGTAGAGAGGGAGTGTGCGATGGTGATCTTATCAACCTTGGAATCACTTCCAACACACATCGTCACCTCACCCTTAACTAGTCTTTGTTCATTTTGCAACTCCTGTTTCGAGTTACTAATCTTAGCAACCGAACCGGTATCAAATACCCTGGGGTTACGATGAACACTAGTAAAGTACACATCAATAACATGTATATCAAATATACCTTTGTTCACTTTGCCATCCTTCTTATCCGCCAAGTATTTGGGGCAGTTCCGCTTCCAGTGACCAATCCCTTTCAGCAGAAGCACTAAGTTTCAGGCTTAGGTCTAGCTTTGAGCTTCTTCATGGGAGTGGCAACTTGCTTGTCATTATTCTTGAAGTTCCCTTTCTTTCCCTTTGCCCTCTTTTGAAACTAGTGGTCTTGTTAGCCATCAACAATTGATGCTCTTTGTTGATTTATACCTTCGTCGATTTCAGCATCACGAAGAGCTCGGGAATCATTTTCGTCATCCCTTACATATTATAGTTCATCACGAAGTTCTAGTAACTTGGTGATAGTGACTAGAGAACTATGTCAATCACTATCTTATCTGGAAGATTAACTCCCACTTGATTCAAGCGATTGTAGTAGTCAGACATTCTGAGCACATGCTCACTGGTTGAGCTATTCTCCTCCATTTTGTAGGCAAAGTACTTGTCAGAGGTCTCATACTTCTTGACTCGGGCATGAGTCTGAAATACCAATTCCAGCTCTTGGAAGATCTCATATGCTCCGTGGCGTTCAAAATGTTTTTGAAGTCTCGGTTCTAAGCCGTAAAGCATGGCACACTAAACTATCAAGTAGTCATCATATTAAGCTTGTCAAACGTTCATAACATCTACATCTGCTCCTGCAATAGGTATATCACCTAGCGGTGCATCAAGGACATAATTTTTCTGTGCAGCAATGAGGATAATCCTCAAACCACAGACCTAGTCCGCATCATTGCTACTATCATCTTTCAACTTATTTTTCTCTAGGAACATATCAAAAATAAACGGGTGCTACATTGCGAGCTATTGATCTACAACATAATTTGCAAATACTATCAGGACTAAGTTCATGATAAATTAAAGTTCAATTAATCAAATTACTTAAGAACTCCCACTTAGATAGACATCCCTCAAGTCATCTAAATGATACGTGATGCAAATCAACTAAACCATGTCCGATCATCACGTGAGATGGAGTAGTCATCAATGGTGAACATCTCTATGTTGATCATATGTACTATATGATTCAAGTTCGATCTTTCGGTCTCCAGTGTTCCGAGGCCATGCATGTACATGCTAGGCTCGTCAAGTTTAACCTGAGTATTTCGCATGTGCAAAACTGTCTTGCACCCGTTATATGAGAACGTAGAGCCTATCACACCCGATCATCGCGTGGTGTCTCAGCACGAAGAACTTTCGCAATGGTGCATACTCAGGGAGAACACTTATACCTTGAAATTTAGTTAAGGGATCATCTTATAATGCTACCGCCGCACTAAGCAAAATAAGATGCATATAAAAGATAAACATCACATGCAATCAAAATATGTGACATGATATGGCCATCATCATCTTGTGCTTTTGATATCCATCTCCAAAGTGTCGTCATGATCTCCATCATCACCGGCTCGACACCTTGATCTCCATCGTTGCGTCGTGGTCGTCTCGCCAACTATTGCTTCTACAACTATCGCTAACGCATAGTGATAAAGTAAAGCAATTACATGGCGTTTGCATTTCATACAACAAAGCGACAACCATAAGGCTCCTGCCAGTTGCCGATAACTTTTACAAAACATGATCATCTCATACAATAACGTCTATCAATCATGTATTGTCCATATCACATCACAAAAATTTTGGGGAACGTAGTAATAATTCAAAATTTCCCTACGTGTTACCAAGATCAATCTAGGAGATGCTAGCAACGAGAGAGAGGGAGTGCATCTTCATACCCTTGAAGACCGCTAAGCGGAAGCGTTACAAGGAACGCGGATGATGGAGTCGTACTCGCGGCGATTCAAATCGCGGAAGATCCGATCTAGCGCCGAATGGACGGCGCCTCCGTGTTCAACACACGTACAGCCCGGGGACGTCTCCTCCTTCTTGATTCAGCAAGGGGAGAGGAGAAGTTGAGGGAGAACAACAGCAGCACGACGGCGTGGTGGTGGAGCTTGTGGTTCTCCGGCAGGGCTTCGCCAAGCACTACGGAAGAGAGGAGGTGTTGGAGAGGGGAAGGGGCTGCGCCAGGGAAGGGTCATGACTGCCCTCCCGCCCCCTAACTATATATAGGGGAAAGGGGAGAGGGGGAGGCGCCCTAGGGTTTCCCCTAGGGGGCGACGGCCAGGGCAGATTGGATCTCCCTAGGAAAACCCTAGGGAGACTTGCCCCCCAAGCCAAGCCAGGTGGAGACTTGCCTCCCAAGCCAGGTGGAGGCGCCCCACCTCCCCAAGCAATGTGGGAAAGGGTGCGGGGGTGCACAGCCCCTTAGTGGGCTGGTTTGCCCCCTCCCCTTGGCCCATGAGGCCCTGCAACACTTGCCGGGACCCCCCGAAACACCTTTCGGTCATGCTGGCCATAGCCTGGTACCCCCGGAACACTTCCGGACACCAATACCCTTCGTCCAATATACCGATCTTCACCTCCGGACCATTCCGGAACTCCTCGTGACGTCCGGGATCTCATCCGGGACTCCGAACTACCTTCGATAACCACATACAATTTCCCATAACAACTCTAGCGTCACCGAACCTTAAGTGTGTAGACCCTACGGGTTCGGGAACCATGCAGACATGACCGAGACACCTCTATGGCCAATAACCAATAGCGGGATCTGGATACCCATATTGGCTCCCAGATGTTCCACGATGTAACACCCACGATGCGGCTATATCTCCCACGTGTCGAGGCACGACTTAGAGGCATAACCGCATTGTGGTTTTGTCGCAAGAAGGGTCATCTTCACACAATCCCATGTAATGAACAAGAATGGGATAAAGAGTTGGCTTACACTCGCCACTTCACACAACACATAAATAAATCATACATCATTCAAAGTACACACATAGACCGACTACGGTCAGATCAAATGAAAAGAAGATAACCCCAAATGCTAGATCCCCGATCGTCCCAACTGGGCTCCACTACTAATCATCAGGAAACGAAACATAGTAACGACCAAGGTCCTCGTCGAACTCCCACTTGAGCTCGGTTGCATCACCTGCACTGGTATCATCGACACCTGCAACTGTTTTGGAAGTATCTGTGAGTCATGAGGACTCAGCAATCTCACACCCGCGAGATCAAGACTATTTAAGCGTATGGGTAGGAGAAGGTGGTGAGGTGGAGCTGCAGCAAACACTAAGCATATATGGTGGCTAACATACGCAAATAAGAGCGAGAAGAGGAGCAACGGAACGGTCGTCAACTAGTAATGATCAAGAAGTGATCCTGAACTCCTACTTACGTCAAACATAACACAAGACCGTGTTCTCTTCCCGGACTCCGCCGAAAAAAGACCATCACGGCTACACACACGGTTGATGCATTTTAATTAAGTCAAGTGTCAAGTTCTCTACAACCGGACGTTAACAAATTCCCATCTGCCACATAACCGCGGGCACGGCTTTCGAAAGATAATACCCTGCAGGGGTATCCCAACTTTGCCCATCACAAGCTCTCACGGTCAACGAAGGACATTCCTTCTCCCGGGAAGACCCGATCAGTCTCTGAATCCCAGTTACAAGACATTTCGACAATGGTAAAACAAGACCAGCAAAGCCGCCCAATGTGCCGACAAATCCTGATAGGAGTCGCACATATCTCGTTCTCAGGGCACACCGGATGAGCCAGACGTCGGGTTGGCATAGACCCTGGTTGCCCAGGGGGCGCGGGACATCGCTCGGTTCGGACCAGCACTCGAAGGAGCACTGGCCCGGGGGGTAAATAAAGATGACCTTCGGGCTCCGGAAACCCAAGGGAAAAAGGCTTAGGTGAGGCAAATGTAAAACCAAGGTTGGGTCTTGCTGGAGGAGTTTTATTCAAAGCGAACTGTCAAGGGGGTCCCATAAATCACCCAACCGCTTAAGGGACGCAAAATCAAGGAACATAACACCGGTATGACGGAAACTAGGGCGGCAAGAGTGGAACAAAACACCAGGCATAAGGCCGAGCCTTCCACCCTTTACCAAGTATATAGATGCATTAATTAAATAAGAGATATTGTGATATCCCAACAAAGTTCATGATATCCATGTTCCAACAAGGAACAAACTTAAACTTCATCTGCAACTAGCAACGCTATAAGAGGGGCTCAGCAAAGCGGTAACATAGCCAAACAACGGTTTGCTAGGAAGGGTGAAAAGGTTAGAGGCTGACGTGGCAATAAGGGAGGCATGATATAACAAGTGGTAGGTAGCGCAACATAGCGATAGAGCGAACAACTAGCAAGCAAAGATATAAGTGATTTCGAGGGTATGGTCATCTTGCCTGAGATCCCGCAAGGAAGAAGAACGAGTCCATGAAGAAGACAAACGGACGTAGTCGAACGAATCCTCACAACTCCGGAACAAAACCGAAGCTAACGAGAGAAGCCAACCGGAAAGAAGCAAACAACATGGTAAACAATCATCACATGAACATGGCATGATGCACAATCAAGTATGATGCATGTCCGGTTTAAAGTGGCATGGCATGGCAAAGTGCACAAACAATACTACAAATTAAGTGGAGCTCAATATGCAACGAGTTGCATATTGACGAAACACCACATCAATTATTTAGTTCTCTCTCGTTTATGTACCCAACAATATTAAAAGTTATTAACCATGGCAAGGGGTGAAGCATATGAAATCTACCTATCTAGGCAAGTTTAAATGGGGCCGGAACAACAAACAACAATTCCGGAAAATCCCCACATGTCTTTTAGCAATTTAAAGCAAACAACAATTTTAAACATTTTAATTGTTGTTATCATGATGCGGATGACATACGCAAGTTTTAAGCAATTTTATGAAAACGTTGACATGAGCATGTTATGAAGCATTTGTCACCGTGGCGGAACGAAAGGGGTGCCACGGCAACTACAACGGAAATGGTGCCACGGCAACATTCTGATGATCCGACAACTCATTGAGATACCGGTGAAAAAGAGCAAGTGTGCGGATGTGAGGAACATGCAAAAGATGGTGGGGTGATCCTGGTTATCGGGCATGGCAAACGAGGAGGAATGTGCATAAAGCAAACGGGCACGGTGCAAACATACGGTTCAACTCAGACAACATGCATTCGTCCACGGGTCATCGTCTCGGCGGTTATACCTTTGAAGCGTGCATTTCGGGGCGGTTCAAAATCGTCGAGGGAAGTAGTCATTCACGGGTCGTAGGGGAAGTAGTCATACACGTTTCGTAGTTGTACACACTCCGTAGATGTTCGGGGTCACGTCAAGGAACTTGACGTCCACGGGGTCTTCGAGGTCGACGGTAGTGGTACACACGTTGTTGGGGTACTTGTCGGTCCGGTCTTGGCGACGGTAGTTGTACACGGGTCGTAGACGTTCGGTGCGGTACTTGGTGAACCGAAGGTGTACTTGGTGGTCTCTAGACTTGCTGGTCTCGGTTCTTGCGATGGTAGTGGTACACATTCTGCAGGCGAACATGGGTGTCGTGGTACTTGGCGAAACGAGGGGTGCACCAGGCCTTGGCGTGCAGAAGGCACTTGGAGCAGAGAAGCCATCGGGCTGCTGTTCGTTCAAAACAAGCTGAACCAGGGGAGGTCAAGGCAGCAGCGGTGGCAGCAGAGTTGGCCGGAGGGGGACGGCTTAGGCAGGAGCTCCATAGCACGAGGAGGAGGCGGACGAAGATGCAACAGACGATTGGCGCAGGCGTCGAACTTCCTGAAACCGGTCGCGGGAGGTCGCCGGGGTCCCGTTCCTGCCAGTTCAAAGCGAAGGCAGGCCGACGGACTTGGGGCTCGGGCAGCAGCAAGGAGGCGATGGTGGTGGTCAGCAGCAGGAAGCGGTCACCGGGCTTGTGGTGACAACGACGACGAACAGAGGCGCGCGGAGAAGCAGCCGTCCGGCGATGGAGCAGAGGTGTCCATGGCCAGTGACCCAAGGCGTCGAAGATGGCCGGATCCGGGCCAGCTCGGGTTGGGGAGGCGAGGTAGCAGGCCGATGGCGGGGCTTGGCGCAGGGGAGGTCAAGGTCGCCGGCAGCAGAGGCTACGACGTGGCCAGGCTTCGGCCGTCAACAGCTCTGGTGGCCGGGACGGTCGATGGAGGAGGCGAACGGCGGGTCGGGGACGAGGCCGGACGTGAGGATGAGGCAGAGGAGGAGCTACAGAGGAGCGGCTGGAGATGGAAGGGGGCGCGACGGCGGCGAGGAGGCCGACGGGGCTCCGGCCTGGTTCTCTTCTCCGGCGAGGGCGGAGCGCGGGTCTCGCACTGGAGGCGCGCGGATGCGGGAGCGGGGGGATCGGGCGTGATGCGGCTGAGGCGGCGGGCATGGGAAACGAGAGGGAGAGATGGAGAGCGAGGGGTCGAGGGAGAGAAGTGGATCGGGAGAAGGGTTACCGCTGCCCTCTCCCTGCGTGACGGCGCTCGGGATGGAGATGGGGATCGAGCAGGAGGCTCTCCCCTGGCGCTAGAGTTAGCGAGGGAGAGAGGCTGGGCTGGCCTTCGGTCGCCTGGAGGCCCAGCTGGATCTTGGGCCACTTCGGATGGAAGGGAAAAACCAGGAGGCCTGCTTGGCTGGCCAAAAGAAAGAAAAGGGGTTTCTTTTCCATATTTCAGAAAAAGAAAAGAGCCAAGGGATTTATTTGGAGGTTCAATTAAACCTGAAGTTAACTGAAATGGCAAGTGACTACTTTGACATAATTTCGAAGCTCCACAACTAGATTTGGAGCAAGGGGAGAAGGATGGAGGATTTAAATAATTTAGAGACGAGAGGAGTTTCAAATGCAAGTGTGTTATGGTCAATTACAAATTAATGGAATATTTACTATAGCTCCCTGATAATATTGAGAGACTTCGAATATGTTTTAAAGAGAAATCACCATGTGAATTCCCTCGATTTAAATGAATCAAGGATCCATGCAATTTATGTAAGTGAGTTTTAGTTGGTTTGTGAAATTGATGGCATGATGACATCATGCAATGCAAATGATGCTATGAAGAATACAACGAACAAAGCAAATCACACGATGAATCTCGGGAATACATGGAAGGCATCTGGAGCGTCGGTCTTCGGGCGTCACACCCGATGATATCATCGGATGATCCACGATGTCGGGGATTCAATCAATCCCGTATACAATTCCCTTTGTCCATCGGTATGTTACTTGCCCGAGATTCGATCGTCGGTATCCCCATACCTCGTTCAATCTCGCTACTGGCAAGTCTCTTTACTCGTTCTGTAACGCATGATCCCGTGGCTAACTCCTTAGTCACATTGAGCTCATTATGATGATGCATTACTGAGTGGGCCCAGAGATACCTCTCCGTCATACGGAGTGACAAATCCCAGTCTCGATTCGTGCCAACCCAATAGACACTTTCAGAGATACCTGTAGTGCACCTTTATAGCCACCCAGTTACGTTGTGACATTTGGTACACCCAAAGCATTCCTATGGTATCCGGGAGTTGCACAATCTCATGGTCTAAGGAAACGATACTTGACATTACAAAACCTCTAGCAAAACGAACTACACGATCTTGTGTTATGCTTAGGATTGGGTCTTGTCCATCACATCATTCTCCTAATGATGTGATCCCATTATCAATGACATCCAATGTCCATGGTCAGGAAACCACAACCATCTATTGATCAACGAGCTAGTCAACTAGAGGCTTACTAGGGACATATCACGGTCTATGTATTCACACATGTATTACGGTTTTCGGTTAATACAATTATAGCTTGAATAACAGACAATTATCATGAACAAGTAAATATAATAATAACTATTTTATTATTGCCTCTAGGGCATATTTCCAACAGTCTCCCACTTGCACTAGAGTCAATAATCTAGTTCACATTGCCATGTGATTAACACTCATAGTTCACATCGCCATGTGACTAACACCCAAGGAGTTTACTAGAGTCAATAATCTAGTTCATATCACCATGTAATTAACACTCAATGAGTTCTTGGGTTTGATCATGTTATGCTTGTGAGAGAGGTTTTAGTCAACGGGTCTGCAACATTCAGATCCGTGTGTACTTCACAAATCTCTATTTCATATTGTAGATGTTGCTACTGTTGGGGAACGTAGTAATTTCAAAAATATTCCTACGCACACGCAAGATCATGGTGCTGCATAGCAACGAGAGGGGAGAGTGTTGTCTACGTACCCTCATAGACTGAAAGCGGAAGCGTTAACACAACGCGGTTGATGTAGTCGTACGTCTTCACGATCCGACCGATCAAGTACCGAACGCACGGCACCTCCGAGTTCAGCACACGTTCAGCTCGATGACGTCCCTCGAACTCCGATCCAGCCGAGTGTTGAGGGAGAGTTTCGTCAGCACGACGGCGTGGTGACGATGATGATGTTCTACCGACGCAGGGCTTCGCCTAAGCACCGCTACGATATTATCGAGGTGTAATATGGTGGAGGGGGGCACCGCACACGGCTAAAAGATCGTTGATCAATTGTGTGTAGAGAGGTGCCCCCTGCCCCCGTATATAAAGGAGCAAGGGGGAGGCCGCCGGCCAAGGGAGGAGAGGCGCGCCAGGAGGAGTCCTACTCCTACCGGGAGTAGGACTCCCCCCCTTTCCATGTTGGAATAGGAGAGGAAGGGGGAAAAGGTGGAGGGGAGGAAGGAAGGGGGGGCGCCGCCCCCTCTCCTTGTCCTATTCGGAGTGGGGGGAGGGGCGCGCGGCCCTGCCCTGGCCTCCTCTCCTCTCTTCCACCTAGGCCCAATAAGGCCCATTAAGTTACCGGGGGGTTCCGGTAACCTCCCGGTACTCCGGAAAAATCCCGATTTCACCCGGAACACTTCCGATGTCCAAACATAGGCTTCCATATATCAATCTTTATGTCTCGACCATTTCGAGACTCCTCGTCATGTCCGTGATCACATCCGGGACTCCGAACAACCTTCGGTACATCAAGACATATAAACTCATAATATAACTGTCATCGTAACGTTAAGCGTGCGGACCCTACGGGTTCGAGAACTATGTAGACATGACCGAGACACCTCTCCGATCAATAACCAATAGCGGAACCTGGATGCTCATATTGGTTCCCACATATTCTACGAAGATCTTTATCGGTCAGACCGCATAACAACATACGTTGTTCCCTTTGTCATCGGTATGTTACTTGCCCGAGATTCGATCGTCGGTATCTCGATACCTAGTTCAATCTCGTTACCGGCAATTCTCTTTACTCGTTCCGTAATACATCATCCCGCAACTAACTCATTAGTCACAATGCTTGCAAGGCTTATAGTGATGTGTATTACTGAGTGGGCCCAGAGATACCTCTCCGACAATCGGAGTGACAAATCCTAATCTCGAAATACGCCAACCCAACAAGTACCTTTGGAGACACCTGTAGAGCACCTTTATAATCACCCAGTTACGTTGTGACGTTTGGTAGCACACAAAGTGTTCCTCCGGTAAACGGGAGTTGCATAATCTCATAGTCATAGGAACATGCATAAGTCATGAAGAAAGCAATAGCAACATACTAAACGATCGAGTGCTAAGCTAACGGAATGGGTCAAGTCAATCACATCATTATCCTAATGATGTGATCCCGTTAATCAAATGACAACTCATGTCTATGGCTAGGAAACATAACCATCTTTGATCAACGAGCTAGTCAAGTAGAGGCATACTAGTGACACTCTGTTTGTCTATGTATTCACACATGTATTATGTTTCCGGTTAATACAATTCTAGCATGAATAATAAACATTTATCATGATATAAGGAAATAAATAATAACTTTATTATTGCCTCTAGGGCATATTTCCTTCAGTCTCCCACTTACACTAGAGTCAATAATCTAGATTACACAGTAATGATTCTTACACCCATGGAGTCTTGGTGCTGATCATGTTTTGCTCGTGGAAGAGGCTTAGTCAACGGGTCTGCAACATTCAGATCCGTATGTATCTTGCAAATTTCTATGTCTCCCACCTGGACTAAATCTCGGATGGAATTGAAGCGTCTTTTGATGTGCTTGGTTCTCTTGTGAAATCTGGATTCCTTTGCTAAGGCAATTGCACCAGTATTGTCACAAAAGATTTTCATTGGTCCCGATGCACTAGGTATGACACCTAGATCGGATATGAACTCCTTCATCCAGACTCCTTCATTTGCTGCTTCCGAAGCAGCTATGTACTCCGCTTCACACGTAGATCCCGCCACGACACTTTGCTTAGAACTGCACCAACTGACAGCTCCACCGTTCAATGTAAATACGTATCCGGTTTGCGATTTAGAATCGTCCGGATCAGTGTCAAAGCTTGCATCAACGTAACCATTTACGATGAGCTCTTTGTCACCTCCAGAAACGAGAAACATATCCTTAGTCCTTTTTAGGTATTTCAGGATGTTCTTGACCGCTGTCCAGTGATCCACTCCTGGATTACTTTGGTACCTCCCTGCTAAACTTATAGCAAGGCACACATCAGGTCTGGTACACAGCATTGCATACATGATAGAGCCTATGGCTGAAGCATAGGGAACATCTTTCATCTTCTCTCTATCTTCTGCAGTGGTCGGGCATTGAGTCTTACTCAATCTCACACCTTGTAGTACAGGCAAGAACCCTTTCTTTGTTTGATCCATTTTGAACTTCTTCAAAACTTTGTCAAGGTATGTGCTTTGTGAAAGTCCAATTAAGCGTCTTGATCTATCTCTATAGATCTTGATGCCCGATATATATGCAGCTTCACCGAGGTCTTTCATTGAAAAACTCTTATTCAAGTATCCCTTTATGTTATCCAGAAATTCTATATCATTTCCAATTAGCAATATGTCATCCACATATAATATCAGAAATGCTACTGAGCTCCCACTCACTTTCTTGTAAATACAGGCTTCTCCAAAAGTCTGTATAAAACCAAATGCTTTGATCACACTATCAAAGCGTTTATTCCAACTCCGAGAGGCTTGCACCAGTCCATAAATGGATCGCTGGAGCTTGCACACTTTGTTAGCTCCCTTTGGATCGACAAAACCTTCCGATTGCATCATATACAACTCTTCTTCCAGAAATCCATTCAGGAATGCAGTTTTGACATCCATTTGCCAAATTTCATTATCATAAAATGCGGCAATTGCTAACATGATTGGGACAGACTTAAGCATCGCTACGGGTGAGAAGGTCTCATCATAGTCAATCCCTTGAACTTGTCGAAAACCTTTCGCAACAAGTCGAGCTTTATAGACAGTAACATTACCATCAGCGTCAGTCTTCTTCTTGAAGATCCATTTATTTTCAATGGCTTGCCGATCATTGGGCAAGTCAACCAAAGTCCATACTTTGTTCTCATACATGGATCCCATCTCGGATTTCATGGCCTCAAGCCATTTTGTGGAATCTGGGCTCACCATCGCTTCTTCATAGTTCGTAGGTTCGTCATGGTCTAGCAACATAACCTCCAGAACAGGATTACCATACCACTCTGGTGCGGATCTTAATCTGGTTGACCTACGAGGTTCAGTAATAACTTGATCTGAAGTTTCATGATCATTATCATTAACATCCTCACTAATTGGTGTAGGTGTCGCAGAAACTAGTTTCTGTGATGATCTACTTTCCAATAAGGGAGCAGGTACAGTTACCTCATCAAGTTCTACTTTCCTCCCACTCACTTCTTTCGAGAGAAACTCCTTCTCTAGAAAGGATCCATTCTTAGCAACGAATGTCTTGCCTTCGGATCTGTGATAGAAGGTGTACCCAACAGTCTCCTTTGGGTATCCTATGAAGACACATTTCTCTGATTTAGGTTCGAGCTTATCAGGTTGAAGTTTCTTCACATAAGCATCGCAACCCCAAACTTTAAGATACGACAACTTTGGTTTCTTGCCAAACCATAGTTCATAAGGCGTCGTCTCAACGGATTTCGATGGTGTCCTATTTAGAGTGAATGCAGCCGTCTCTAAAGCATAACCCCAAAACGATAGCGGTAAATTAGTAAGAGACATCATAGATCGCACCATATCTAGTAAAGTACGATTACGACGTTCGGACACACCATTACGTTGTGGGGTTCCGGGTGGCGTGAGTTGCGAAACTATTCCGCATTGTTTCAAATGTAGGCCAAACTCGTAACTCAAATATTCTCCTCCACGATCTGATCATAGAAAATTTATTTTCTTGTTACGATGATTTTCAACTTCACTCTGAAATTCTTTGAACTTTTCAAATGTTTCAGACTTATGTTTCATTAAGTAGATATACCCATATCTGCTGAAATCATCTGTGAAGGTGAGAAAATAACGATATCCGCCACGAGCCTCAATATTCATCGGACCACATACATCTGTATGTATGATTTCCAACAAATCAGTTGCTCTCTCCATAGTTCAGGAGAACGGTGTTTTAGTCATCTTGCCCATGAGACACGGTTCGCAAGTACCAAGTGATTCATAATCAAGTGATTCCAAAAGTCCATCATTATGGAGTTTCTTCATGCGCTTTACACCGATATGACCTAAACGGCAGTGCCACAAATAAGTTGCACTATCATTATCAACTCTGCATCTTTTGGCTTCAATATTATGAATATGTGTATCACTACTATCGAGATTCAACAAAAATAGACCACTCTTCAAGGGTGCATGACCATAAAAGATATTACTCATATAAATAGAACAACCATTATTCTCTGATTTAAATGAATAACCGTCTCGCATTAAACAAGATCCAGATATAATGTTCATGCTTAACTCTGGCACCAAATAACAATTACTTAGGTCTAAAACTAATCCCGAAGGTAGATGTAGAGGTAGCGTGCCGACAGCGATCACATCGACTTTGGAACCATTTCCCACGCGCATCGTCACCTCGTCCTTAGCCAATCTTCGCTTAATCCATAGCCCCTGTTTCGAGTTGCAAATATTAGCAACAGAACCAGTATCACATACCCAGGTGCTACTGCGAGCATTAGTAAGGTACACATCAATAACATGTATATCACATATACCTTTGTTAACCTTGCCATCCTTCTTATCCGCCAAATACTTGGGGCAGTTCCGCTTCTAGTGACCAGTCTGCTTGCAGTAGAAGCACTCAGTTTCAGGCTTAGGTCCAGACTTGGGTTTCTTCTCCTGAATAGCAACTTGCTTGTTGTTCTTCTTGAAGTTCCCCTTCTTCTTCCCTTTGCCCTTTTTCTTGAAACTAGTGGTCTTATTGACCATCAACACTTGATGCTCCTTTTTGATTTCTACCTCCGCTGCCTTTAGCATTGCGAAGAGCTCGGGAATTGTCTTATTCATCCCTTGCATGTTATAGTTCATCACAAAGCTCTTGTAGCTTGGTGACAGTGATTGAAGAATTCTGTCAATGACGCTATCATCCGGAAGATTAACTCCCAGTTGAATCAAGTGATTATTATACCCAGACATTTTGAGTATATGCTCACTGACAGAACTATTCTCTTCCATGTTGCAGCTGTAGAACTTATTGGAGACTTCATATCTCTCAATCCGGGCATTTGCTTGAAATATTAACTTCAACTCCTGGAACATCTCATATGCTCCATGACGTTCAAAACGTCGTTCAAGACCCGGTTCTAAGTCGTAAAGCATGGCACACTGAACTATCGAGTAGTCATAAGCTTTGCTCTGCCAGACGTTCATAACTTCTGGTGTTGCTCTTGCAGGAGGCCTGGCACCCAGCGGTGCTTCCAGGACGTAATTCTTCTGTGCAACAATGAGGATAATCCTCAAGTTACGGACCCAGTCCGTGTAATTGCTACCATCATCTTTCAACTTTGCTTTCTCAAGGAACGCATTAAAATTCAACGGAACAACAGCACGGGCCATCTATCTACAATTAACATAGACAAGCAAGATACTATCAGGTACTAAGTTCATGATAAATTTAAGTTTATTAATCATATTACTTAAGAACTCCCACTTAGATAGACATCCCTCTAATCATCTAAGTGATTACGTGATCCAAATCAACTAAACCATGTCCGATCATCACGTGAGATGGAGTAGTTTCAATGGTGAACATCACTATGTTGATCATATCTACTATATGATTCACGCTCGACCTTTCGGTCTCCGTGTTCCGAGGCCATATCTGCATATGCTAGGCTCGTCAAGTTTAACCTGAGTATTCCGCGTGTGCAACTGTTTTGCACCCGTTGTATTTGAACGTAGAGCCTATCACACCCGATCATCGCGTGGTGTCTCAGCACGAAGAACTTTCGCAACGGTGCATACTCAGGGAGAACACTTTTTCTTGAAATTTTAGTGAGAGATCATCTTATAATGCTACTGTCAATCAAAGCAAGATAAGATGCATAAAAGATAAACATCACATGCAATCAATATAAGTGATATGATATGGCCATCATCATCTTGTGCTTGTGATCTCCATCTCTGAAGCACCGTCATGATCACCATCGTCACCGGCGTGACACCTTGATCTCCATCGTAGCATCGTTGTCGTCTCGCCAACTATTGCTTTTACGACTATCGCTACCGCTTAGTGATAAAGTAAAACAATTACATGGCGATTGCATTTCATACAATAAAGCGACAACCATATGGCTCCTGCCAGTTGCCGATAACTTGGTTACAAAACATGATCATCTCATACAATAAAATATAGCATCATGTCTTGACCATATCACATCACAACATGCCCTGCAAAAACAAGTTAGACGTCCTCTACTTTGTTGTTGCAAGTTTTACGTGGCCGCTACGGGCTTACCAAGAACCGTTCTTACCTACGCATCAAAACCACAACGATAGTTTGTCAAGTTGGTGCTGTTTTAACCTTCGCAAGGACCGGGCATAGCCACACTCGGTTCAACTAAAGTGAGAGAGAAAGACACCCGCCAGTCACCTTTAAGCATCGAGTGCTCGCAACGGTGAAATCAGTCTCGCGTAAGCGTACGCGTAATGTCGGTCCGGGCCGCTTCATCTCACAATACCGCCGAACCAAAGTATGACATGCTGGTAAGCAGTATGACTTATATCGCCCACAACTCACTTGTGTTCTACTCGTGCATAACATCAACGCATAAAACCTGGCTCTGATACCACAGTTGGGGAACGTAGTAATTTCAAAAAAATTCCTACGCACACGCAAGATCATGGTATAACGTATAGAGCCTATGGCTAAGGCATAGGGGACGACTTTCGTCCTTTCTCTTTCTTCAGCCATGGTCGAGCTTCAAGTCTTAACTTCACACCTTACAACTCAGGCAAGAACTCCTTCTTTTGACTGATCCATCTTGAACTCCTTCAAGATCATGTCAAGGTATGTGCTTTGTGAAAGTCTTATCAGGCGTCTTGATCTATCTCTATAGATCTTGATACCCAACATGTAAGCAGTTTTACACCGGTCTTCCTTTGAAAAACTCCATTCAAACAACCCTTTATGCTTTCCAGAAATTCTACATCATTTTTATCAACAATATGTCATCCACATATACTTATCAAAATGTTGTAGTGCCCCCACTCACTTTCTTGCAAATACAAGTTTCTTGCAAACTTTGTATAAACCCAAATGCTTTGATCACCTCATCAAAGCGTATGTTCCAACTCCGAGATGCTTGCTCCAGTCCATAGAAGGATCGCTGGAGTTTGCATACCTTTTAGCATCCTTAGGATCGACAAAACTTCTGGTTGTATCACATACATCCTTTCATCATGAAAACCGTCAAGGAAACTTTGTTTTGACATCCATCTGCCAGATTTCGTAAATGAAAATGCAGCAACTGCTAACATGATTTTAACAAACTTTAGCATCGCTATAATTGAGAAAGTCTCATCACAGTCAACTCCTTGAACTTGTCAGAAACTTCTTTGAAACAAGTCGAGCTTCATAAATGGTGACATTACCATCAACGTCTGTCTTCTTAAAGATCCATTTATTCTAAATGGCTTGCCGATCATCGAGCAAGTCCACCAAAGTCCATACTTTGTTCTCATACATGGATCCTATCTCGGATTTCATGGCTCCTAGCCATTTGTTGGAATCCGGCCCACCATCGCTTCTCCATAGCTCATAGGTTCATCGTTGTCCAACAACATGACCTTTAAGACAGAGTTACCACTCAGAAGTTGTACACACCCTTGTCGACCTACGAGGTTTGATAGTAACTTGATCTGAAGCTCCATGATCATCATCATTAGCTTTCTCTTCAACTGAAGTAGGTGCCATAGAAACATCTTTCTGTGCCGCGCTACTCTCTGGTTGAAGTAAAGGTTCAACAACCTCATCAAGTTCTATCTTCCTCCCACTCAATTCTTTCGAGAGAAACTCTTTCTCGAGAAATGACCTGTTCTTAGCAACAAACACTTTGCCCTCATATCTGAGATAGAAGGCATACCCAATCGTCTTGTTTGGGTATTCTATGAAGACACAATTTTCCGCTTTGGGTTCGAGCTTTTTTGGCCGAAGCCTATCGACATAAGCATCGTAGCCCCAAACCTTTAGAAACAATAACTTAGGTTTCTTGCCAAACCATAGTTCATACGGTGTCGTTTCCACGGACTTAGATGGTGCTCTATTTAAAGTGAATGTAATTGTCTCTAATGCATAACCCCAAAATGATAGCGGTAGATCGGTAAGAGACATCATAGATCGCACCATATCCAATAAGGTTCGATTACGACGTTTGGACACACCATTATGCTTTGGTGTTCCAGGTGGCGTCAACTGTGAAACGATTACACCTTGTCTTTAGTGATTGCCAAACTCATAACTCAGATACTCTCCCCTTGATCAGATCGTAGGAACTTGATCTTCTTGTTATGATGATTCTCAACTTCACTCTGAAATTGCTTGAACTTTTCAAACGTTTCAGACTTATGCTTCATTAAGTAAATATACCCATATCTACTCAATTCATCGGTGAAGGTGAGAAAATAACGATATCCACTGCGTGCGTCAACACTCATCGGACCGCACACATCAGCATGTGTGATTTCCAACAAGTCACTTGCCCATTTCATTGTTCCAGAAAATGGGGTTTTAGTCATCTTGCCAATGAGGCATGGTTCGCATGTGTCAAGTGATTCAAAATCAAGTGACTTCAAAAGTCCATCGACATGGAGGTTCTTCATGCGCTTTACACCAATATGACCTAAGCGACAGTGCCACAAGAAAGTGGTACTATCATTATCAACTCTACATCTTTTGGCATCAATGTTATGAACATGTGTATCACTACGACCGAGATTCAAAAAACCATTTACATTGGGTGCATGACCGTAGAAGGTGTTTATTCATGTAAACAGAATAACCAGTATTCTCTGACTTAAATGAATAACCATATTGCAATAAACATGATCCAATCATGTTCATGCTCAACGCAGACACCAATGCAAACAACATTTTTCTAGGTTCAACACTAATCCCGAAGGTAGAGGGAGCGTGCGATGGTGATCACGTCAACCTTGGAAACACTTCCAACACACATCATCACCTCGCCCTTAGCTAGCCTCCGTTTATTCCATAACTTTTGTTTCGAGTTACCAATATTAGCAACTGAACCGGTATCTAATACCCAGTTGCTACTAGGAGTACTAGTAAGGTACACATCAATAACACATATATCAAATATACTTTTGTTGAAGTTGCCAACCTTCTTATCTACCAAGTATTTGAGACAGTTCCACTACCAGTGACCATTCCCCTAATAGAAGCACTTTGTCTCGGGTTTGGGTTCTTGGGTTTCTTCATTGGAGCGGCAACTGGCTTGCCATTCATGAAGTTTCCCTTCTTGCCCTTGCCCTTTTTGAAACTAGTGGTCTTGTTAACCATCAACACTTGATGCTCCTTCTTGATTTCTACCTTTACGACCTTAAGCACGACGAACAGCTCGAGGATCATCTTCCCTTGCATGTTATAGTTCATCATGAAACTCTAGTAGCTTGGTGATAGTGACTGGAGAACTTTGTCAATCACTCTCTTATCTGGAAGATTAACTCTCCCACTTGATTCAAGCGATTGAAGCACCCAGACATTCTGAGCACATGCTCACTGGCTGAGCTATTCTCCTCCATCTTATAGGCAAAGATCTTGTCAAAGGTCTCACACCTCTCAACACGGGCATGACCCTGAAATACCAATTTCAGCTCTTGGAACATCTCATATGTTCCATGGCGTTCAAAACGCTTTTGGAGCCCCGACTCTAAGCCGTAAAGCATGGCGCACTAAACTATCAGGTAGTCATCAGAACGTGTCTGCCAGATGTTCACAACATCCACATACGGCGCCAGAGGGGTTGGCACACCGAGCGGTGCATCAAGGACAGAAGCCTTCTGTGTAGCAGTGAGGACAATCCTCAGACTACGGCCCTAGTCCGCACAATTGCTTAAAATATCTTTCAACTTAGTCTTTCTCTAGGAACGTATTAAAACAAGGAGCTAAAGCGTGAGCTATTAATCCAAAACATAATTTGCAAAGACAATTTAGACTATGGTTCATGATAATTAAGTTCATCTTATCACATTATTTAATGAACTCCCACTCAGATAGACATCTCTCTAGTCATCTAAGTGATACATGATCCGAATCGACTAGGCCGTGTCCGATCATCACGTGAGACGAACTAGCCATCAACGGTGAACATCTCCATGTTGATCGTATCTACTATACGACTCATGTTCGACCTTTCGGTCTCTCCTGTTCCGAGGCCATGTCTGTACATGCTAGGCTCGTCAAGTCAACCTAAGTGTTTCGCATGTGTAAATCTGGCTTACACCCATTGTATGCGAACGTTAGAATCTATCACACCCGATCATCACGTGGTGCTTCGAAACAACGAACCTTCGCAACGGTGCACAGTTAGGGGGAACACATCTCTTGAAATTTTATTGAGGGGTCATCTTATTTTATGCTACCGTCGTTCTAAGCAAATGAGATGCAACCATGACAAACATCACATGCAAATCATAAAGTGACATGATATGGCCAATATCATCTTGCGCCTTTGATCTCCATCTTAGAGGCGCGACATGATCACCTTCGTCACCGGCATGACACCATGATCTCCATCATCGTGTCTTCATGAAGTTGTCTCGCCAACTATTACTTCTACTACTATGGCTAACGGTTAGCAATAAAGTAAAGTAATTACATGGCGTTTACATTGACTCGCAGGTCATACAATAAATTAAGACAACTCCTATGGCTCCTGCTGGTTGTCATACTCATCGACGTGCAAGTCGTGATTCCTATTACAAGAAGATGATCAATCTCATACATCACATATATCATACATCACATCCTTTTGGACATATCACGTCACATAGCATACCCTGCAAAAACAAGTTAGACGTCCTCTAATTGTTGTTGCATGTTTTACGTGACTGCTATGGGTTTCTAGCAAGAACGTTTCTTACCTACGCAAAAGCCACAACGGTGATATGCCAATTGATATTTATCCTTCATAAGGACCCTTTTCATCGAATAAGATCCGACTAAAGTGGGAGATACAGACACCCGCTAGCCACCTTATGCATCAAGTGCATGTCGGTCGGTGGAACCTGTCTCACGTAAGAGTACGTGTAAGGTCGGTCCGAGCCGCTTCATCCCACAATGCCGCCGAATCAAGATAAGACTAGTAACGGTAAGCAAATTGAACAAATCACCGCCCATAACTACTCTGTGTTCTACTCGTGCATAGAATCTACGCATAGACCTAGCTCATGATGCCACTGTTGGGGAACGTAGTAATAATTCAAAATTTTCCTACGTGTCACCGAGATCAATCTAGGAGATGCTAGCAACGAGAGAGAGGGAGTGCATCTTCATACCCTTCTAGCGCCGAACGGATGGTGCCTCCACGTTCAACACACGTACAGCCTGGGGACGTCTCCTCCTTCTTGATCCATCAAGGGGAGAGGAGAAGTTGAGGGAGAACTCCAGCAGCACGACGGCGTGGTGGTGGAGCTTGTGGTTCTCCGGCAGGGCTTCGCCAAGCACTACAAAAGAGAGGAGGTGTTGGAGAGGGGAAGGGGCTACGCCAGGGAAGGGTCACGGCTGCCCTCCCACCCCCTCACTATATATAGGGGAAGGGGAGAGGGGGAGGCGCCCTAGGGTTTCCCCTAGGGGGCGGCGGCCAGGGCAGATTGGATCTCCCTTGGAAAACCCTAGGGAGACTTGCCCCCCAAGCCAAGCCAGGTGGAGGCGCCCCACCTCCCCAAGCAATGTGGGAAAGGGTGCGGGGGTGCACAACCCCTTAGTGGGCTGGTTTTACCCCTCCCCTTGGCCCATCAGGCCCTGCAACACTTGTCGGGCCCCCCCTGAAACACCTTTCGGTCATGTGGGCCATAGCCTGGTACCCCCGGAACACTTTTGAACTCCAATACCCTTCGTCCAATATACCGATCTTCACCTCCGGACCATTTTGGAACTCCTCGTGACATTCGGGATCTCATCCGGGACTCCGAACTAACTTCGATAACCACATACAATTTCCCATAGCAACTCTAGCGTCACTGAACCTTAAGTGTGTAGACCCTACGGGTTCGCGAACCATGCAGACATGACCGAGACACCTCTCTGGCCAATAACCAATAGCGGGATCTGGATACCCATATTGGCTCCCACATGTTCCACGATGATCTCATCGGATGAACCACGATGTCGGGGATTCAATCAATCCCGTATACAATTCCCTTTGTCCATCGGTATGTTACTTGCCCGAGATTCGATCACCGGTATCCCCATACCTCGTTCAATCTCGTTACCGGCAAGTCTCTTTACTCGTTCCATAACGCATGATCCCGTGGCTAACTCCTTAGTCACATTGAGCTCATTATGATGATGCATTACCGAGTGGGCCCAGAGATACCTCTCCGTCATACGGAGTGACAAATCCCAGTCTCGATTCGTGCCAACCCAACAGACGCTTTCGGAGATACCTGTAGTGCACCTTTATAGCCACCTAGTTACATTGTGATGTTTGGTACACCCAAAGCATTCCTACGGTATCCGGGAGTTGCACAATCTCATGGTCTAAGGAAACGATACTTGACATTACAAAAGCTCTAGCAAAACGAACTACACGATCTTGTGTTATGCTTAGGATTGGGTCTTGTCCATCACATCATTCTCCTAATGATGTGATCCCATTATCAATGACATCCAATGTCCATGGTCAGGAAACCACAACCATCTATTGATCAATGAGCTAATCAACTAGAGGCTTACTAGGGACATATCACGGTCTATGTATTCACACATGTATTACGGTTTCTGGTTAATACAATTATAGCATGAATAACAGACAATTATCATGAACAAGGAAATATAATAATAACCATTTTATTATTGCCTCTAGGGCATATTTCCAACAAACAAGCCCTGCAAAAACAAGTTAGACGTCCTCTACTTTGTTGTTGCAAGTTTTACGTGGCTGCGGCGGGCTTCTAGCAGGAACCGTTCTTACCTATGCATCAAAACCACAACGGTGTTTCGTCCTGTTTTAACCTTCAACAAGGACCGTCCGTATTCAAATTTGATTCAACTAAAGTTGGAGAAACAGACACCCTCCAGCCACCTTTATGCAAAATTAGTTGCATGTCTGTCGATGGAACCGGTCTCATGAACGTGGTCATGTAAGGTTGGTCTGGGTCACTTCATCCAACAATACCGCCAAATCAAAATAAGACATTGGTGGTAAGCAGTATGACTATCACCGCCCACAACTCTTTGTGTTCTACTCGTGCATATCATCTACGCATAGACCTGGCTTGGATGCCACTGTTGGGAAACGTAGCATGCAATTTCAAATAATTTCCTATGCTCACGCAAGATCTATCTAGGAGATGCATAGCAACGAGAGGGGAGAGTGTGTCTACATACCCTCGTAGACCGTTAAGCGGAAGCGTTTATCACGCGGTTGATGTAGTCGTACTCTTCGTGATCCGATCACGATCCAACCGATCTAGTGCCGAACGGACGGCACCTCTGAGTTTAGCACCCGTGCGGCTCGATGACGTCTCCTCCTTCTTGATCCAGCAAGCGGGAGAGGAGAAGTAGATGGGATCACAACCAACACGACGACATGGTGGTGGTGAAACACCGACAGCGCTTCGCTAAGCGTCACCGGGACGAGGCGGTGGAACTACGGAGTAACGGGAGAGAGAGGGGCGCCAAGGGCTTGGTGTGTTCTCTTGGGGCACCCCTCCCCTCTATATATAGGTGGAGGGGAGTGGTAAACAGCCCATCCAAGCCCTAGGGCGCAGCTAAGGGGGAGAGGACTTGGACTCCAAGTCCAATCCTATTCCTATTAGGACTCCTTCCTTTTTTGCCTTCCCTAGCCACATGGGCTTTTGAGGACTTGGTGCGCCTAGCCCAATAAGGCCAAGGCGCCTCCCCGCAGCCCATGCTAGCCCTTGGGTCGTGGTGGAACCACTTGTGGACTTCCGGACCCCTCCGAAATCCTCCGGAACCTTCTAGAAGCTTCTCAGTACAATACCAAAAAACTGCATCTTTTTCCGGAACCCAAAATATGACTTCCCGTATATAAATCTTTACCTCTCGACCATTCCGAGACTCCTCGTGATGTACGGGATCTCATCCGGGACTCTGAACAACATTTGGTTACCACTCATCAAATATCCCAATACTATTCTAGCGTCAACGAACGTTAAGCGTGCGACCCTGCGGGTTCGGGAACTATGTAGTCATGACCGAGACACATCTCCGGTCAATAACCAACAACGGAACCTGGATGCTCATATTGTCTCCTACATATTCTACGAAGATATTTATCGGTCAAACCTTATGACAACATACGTTATTCCCTTTGTCTATCGGTATGTTACTTGCCCGAGATTCGATCGTCGGTATCTTCATACCTAGTTCAAACTCGTTACCGGCAAGTCTCTTTACTCGTTCCATAATACATCACCTCGTGACTAACTCCTTAGTCGTTTGCTTGCAAGCTTATGATGTGTATTACCGAGAGGGCCCAGAGATACCTCTCCGATACTCGGAGTGACAAATCCTAATCTCGATCTATGCCAACCCAACAAACACCTTCGGAGATACCTGTAGAGCATCTTTATAATCACCCAGTTACGTTATGATGTTTGATAGCACACAAGGCATTCCTCCGGTATCCGGGAGTTGCATAATCTCATAGTCGAAGGAATATGTATTTGACATGAAGAAAGCAATAGCAATAAAACTGAACGATCATTATGCTAAGCTAACGGACGTATCTTGTTCATCACATCATTCATCTAATGATGTGATCCCGTTATCAAATGACAACTCATGTCTATGGTTAGGAAACCTTAACCATCTTTGATCAATGAGCTAGTCTAGTAGAGGCTTACTAGGGACATGATGTTTGTTTATGTATTCACACATGTATTGAGGTTTCCGATCAATACAATTCTAGCATGAATAATAAACCTTTATCATGAATAAGGAAATATAAAATAACAACTTTATTATTGCCTCTAGGGCATATTTCCTTCATAAAGGTGGTGTTACCGGGTTTAATCCTTGATGGATCGATCCCCATTTTCCTCACTGTATCTTCGTATATCAGATTGAGGTTGGTACCTCCGTCCATTTGGACTCTAGTGAGGTGGAATCCATCGATGATGGGGTCGAGCACTAGGGCTGCAGACCCTCCATGGCGTATGCTGGTGGGATGATCCCTGCGATCAAATGTGATCGGGCAAGCTGACCATGGATTAAACTTCGACGCTACTGGCTCGACGGAGTATACGTCTCGTAGTGCTCGCTTCCTCTCCTTCTTCGGTATATGGGTTGCGTAAATCATGTTTACCGTCTTGACCTCGGAATGGAAGGGTTCCTGGTCTCCACTATTCGGCCTGCGGGGCTCATCATTGTCCTTGCTTCGTGGGCTTTTGCCCTAGTCTTCGGCTGTGAGTTTGCCAGCCCATTTGATCACCCAATAATTTCGGTTGGAGTGGTTGGCGGGCTTCTCTGATGTGTCGTGGATCTGACAAGGCCTGTCTAGAATTGTGTCTAGTCTGGATGGGCCGTCATTGCTGCCTTTAGGGGCTTTCTTTCGGGGTCCAGACTTCTGGTTTCGGAATCCGGCATTTACTGTCGTATCCTCACCCTCGCCATCATGTGGCGACGTTTATTCTTGCTGCGTCGGGGCTTTCCATTTCTGTCCCGAACCTCGGAGGTATCGGGTGTGTCTAGGTTGGTGTTTTTGCGAGCAAGCCAACTGTCTTCGCCTGTGCAGAAGCGGGTCATGAGGGAAGTAAGGGCTACCATAGTTCTTGGTTTGTCCTGGCTGAGCTGCCGTACGAGCCATTCGTCCTTGACACTATGCTTGAAGGCAGCCAAGGCTTCGGCATCCGGACAGTCGACGATCTGGTTTTCTTGGTCAGGAATTGGTTCCAAAATTGTCCGGCAGATTCTCCAGGTTGTTGTGTGATGCCATTTAGGTCGTCAGCATCCGAAGGCTGGACATAGGTGCCCTGAAAGTTTGCTCAGAAAGCGTCCTCGAGCTCTTCCCAGCAGCCTATAGAGTCTTCGGTAAGGCTGTTCAACCAGTGTCGAGCTGGACCTTTAAGCTTTAGCGGCAAATATTTGATGGCGTGGAGGTCATCTCCTCGTGCCATGTGAATGTGGAGGAGGAAATCCTCTATCCATACGGCTGGATCTGTGGTTCCGTCATATGATTCGATATTCACGGGCTTGAAGCCTTCTGGGAATTGGTGTTGCATTACCCTCTCTGTGAGGCACAGGGGGTGTGCGGCGCCCCGAACTCGGGCTACATCGCATTGGAGGTCTTCGGCCCTCCGAATCTACTGCTGCTCCCGGATTCTATCATTTTGGTTTAGCCGATCGTAGTATCCTTCCCGGTAAGCAGGCGGGTCTTCTCTGGGTCCATAGATGGACCTGGTACGGCCTCCTCGAGCGTCTAGGTCATGGCGGAGGTCGTACTCATAAGTGGGCCGCACTTGATCCTTGCCGTGACGGCGAGGCGGGGCGGCTGGGTGTTCGGCCTCGTCAGCTTCCCTGTCCCGCCCTCTAGGGGGGTGGTCCGGCTATTCGACTCTTTTGTACATCGGGCGTGTGGGCTCTACGGCCTCGTTGTCGAACTATGGTAGGAGTCTTCGCTTGGGATAACTTTTGGTTGGCTGTTCGCGGTCATACCCTTCTTCAGCAGCTAGAACTTTAGTCCATCGGTCATTGAGGGTGTCCTGTTCGGCCTTGATTTTTCGTTTTTGTTTCTTTAGGCTGCAGGCGGTGGCTAAAAGCCTCCGCTTGAACCGTTCCTGCTCCAGAGGGTCTTCGGGGACGATAAAGTCGTCATCCCCAAGACCGACCTCCTCTTCAGAGTGTGGGAGGCAGTTGCTATCCTCGGAGCCGCCGGGGTTTTCTGAATTGAACGGGTCCTCCTGCCCCGCGGGGTCATCCTGATATGTTCAAAGGCTGCGTCTCCAGCGAGGTCATCCGTAGTATTTACGGTGTCGTTCTTCACAGAGTCCATGTTGCTCACATGGCTTCGACGTGGCTTTGATCGACGGCACTGTTTTCAGCGTTTGGGCGGCTCGTCTCTGGGCTTGCCCCGGTCCTGATCAGGAGTGCCATCGCCGTCCTAGGGGGTGTCCACCATGTAAATATCGTAGGTGGATGTGGCCGACCAGCGAGCGGTGACGGGGGGGAGGGGGGACGTTAGTATTGACCGTGGGTCCACCCTCCTCGTCCATGTATTCGGTATTTTCCGAATTGTAGTCTAGCATATCGGTTAAATCGTCGATAGTGGCTACCAAGTGGGTGGTGGGTGGGACGCAAAATTCCCAGGCGTACGCCTCGAAGGGTTGATGATTGAAGGCGGAGGGCAGGTCCTCCTGGATGGTCATGTTCTGAATTCGGTCCAGCGCCTCGTTTATCATTGCGAGGGTCGCCGAACTCGAGGGTTTCGGGCCAAATTCCTGTGTAATGGAGTGGGCCGATCAATGCCCTGGCTGGTCCTTGATTTCCGCTGGCCGTGCTGAGGTCGGGGTGCGGAGACGGATCCTTGAGGGGGTCCGGGCCGTCACTAGAGGTCAAGGACGGGATTTGGTCCTTGCTTATGGCTTCCCCGTCGAGGTTCGAGATCGAGCTGCTTTGGGCTGGGGGTGACCCCTGGCCGTTAGCTGCCGCTTCGTCGTAAGGGCTCAAGGCCAGGCGAGCGTTGTGAAAGGAAGGTTCGGGCGAGATTGACTCTTGTCATCTGCCTCCTGATTCTACCTCGAAGGTCGAGGATAGGTCTTCTGCAGTCATGACGTGTTCGGACGAAGGCGGAGTCTGGCCCCTGCTCGAAGCGGAGCTCTCCTGGCGCGAAACTGTCGAGGCCGATCTGCCGATCGGATCGGAAAGGAACTCCGGAGCGGGCGTGGCGAGGGTGCGGGAGGGGGAAGTGAATCCGGTGAAAACCAGATCGCCCCATGCGCCCGCAACATATTCCAGACCACCGAATCGAATCCAGTGTCCGGGGCGAAGGCGTCGACCTGACCCAGATGACCAGTCGGGTCTGCGTGCAGCACGATGTTGCCAAACGCGAAGAGTTGTCCGGGGATGAAGAAGTCCCTGGATCCGATGCCCTCTCCTATGATCAGGCGAGCCATCGATCCTTTGGGCGACCCTACAACGGAGCTCTCAATGAAAGCACCAATGTCGGTGTCAAACCGGCAGACCTCGGGGTAGGGGGTCCCGAGCAGTGGATCTGGGATCGATGGGGAACAAGGGACGACAGACACAGTGTTTACCCAGGTTCGGGCCCTCTTGAAGAGGTAATACCCTACGTCCTGCTTGATTATATTGGATGTATGATGTAGTTTACAGAGTAGATCTACCTCGAGATCAGCATGAGCTAAACCCTTAGGAGATGAGGTGTTGAATGTAGCTCTAGCCCTAAGACTAAAAACCCTCGGTTTATATAGACACCGGTAGGGTTAGGGTTACCGAAGATAGATTACAATAAGGGTTTAAAGAGATCCTGCGCCTTCTTGACTTGGAGGGCACACCACGGCTTCACAGATCTCCTGTCACTATACGGCTCCACCAGTCCGGCCCATGTATAATGGGCCGTCGCCCTGAGGACCCCTTAGTCCATGACTCCCTCACCCACTGTATGCTATGTGTTCGAAAGAGAAGGCTCTAGTGAAAACTATGGCCCCCGGGTCTATTTTTATCATATTATATTATAAAAAATAAAAAATACCTTGTTGCAATTTATTAAGTTTTATTTTGTTTTGCAATTTATCTATCTACATGTACAGAATTTAATCATTGCAATTAATGAGTTTAAGGGAATTGGCAACCCTCTTCCCCGCGTTGGGTGCAAGTATTTGGTTTTATGTGTGCAGGTGTTGTTCACAAGGATTAGCGTCATTCTCCTATTGGTTCGATAAACATTGGATCTCACCGAGGGAAATACTTATCTCTATTGTACTGCATCTCCTCTACTATTCGGGGAAAATCCCAACGCATCTCACAAGTATCAATCTTTCTAGAGCTACTGTGGTCAAATCAAATTATTTATTTATGAAGTCTAACTTTCAAAGGAGCGACAAAAATAATAATGATCTAAACTTCAGTCTATGATATAATCCAATTGATAAATGTGCAATGTACATTGATGTTAGCATGTGAGATCAGCTCAGCTAATGAAATGACATTGAGAGAGCCCACGTTCAGCGGTGCTTTGAAGGTTGCTATAGTAGGGCAAGTGTGGTGGCTAAATTGGTACCAATGCTAGATTCAAGTAGAAGCACCTAAAAACAATATTGCAAATTGGCACCTCTGCTGGAGGATGGGCGCACGGCACTCCAGCGAAGTCGGTGAGATTGAAAACTCCAGATGCATCAATTTTGAAGCGACGGGACTCGTGATTTAGTCGGGATTTTGGTCGAGGGACTCGGGAACATTTTATGTCGAAGGAGGGCAGTTTGGATGTAATCCGGGTCAGACATATTGTGCCTACGTGTTTGAGCAGTTTTCCTATGCTGACACAGCAGGGCATATTTTCCTCGTTCCATGTTCACTCTCAAAATTTCTTCGTGGGAAATTCACCCTCAACCCAAATTACCTTTGTAAAAATATATGAATAAATAGGTTGAGAATAAGATGAGAAAGGAAAAAAACATGTGTAAATATAACCCGAAAGCAGTGAATTTGTGATCCATTTAGTACTTGGTTCTGATACTGTCATTTACTGTCCGAATCCACCTAATAATTTACCACAATTAAATTAGAATCGACGAGATGTAGTATGAAAAAGAAAAATATCCAGCCCGCGAAGAGCACCATGACACCAGAGTCCGGCTGGGTGACGACCTTTCCCTACGCCGCCCGCCCGCCGCGCAACCGCCAAATCCCAATCACAAAACCCAACGAGCCAAGGGAAAAAACTCAAAAAGGATTAAAGGCTTTGGGCTTCGCGTGTCTCCCCGCTCTCCCGAACGAGTTCCTCCTCTCCCTCCCTCCCTCCCTTTGCCCCCCAACCTCGTCTCGCCTCGCCCCGCTAGGGTTTCACAGCTCCATCTCCTCCCCAATTCCGCCCTGCCGGCCCGATCCCGCGCGATCCCGGCCTCCATGGTCTCCGGCGTCCCCCACCGCCCGGACGAGAACGGCGGGGGCGGCGGCCCGAGCTTCCCTCAGCAGCCGGCGCCCGTGGGCACTCCGCCGCCCTCCAGCGGCCCCGCGCACTCCGCCTCCACCAGCGGCGGCAGCGCCGGCGGCTCCCCGTCCAGCCGCAGCGAGCAGCAGGGCCCCGCCGCCACCAACGGCGCGGGCCCGGGCCCCGCCGCGTCCACGCCCGCCAGCGACGGCACGGCCTTCCTCCGCCTCAACAACCTCGACATCAACGGCGACGACGCGCCTTCCTCGCAGGCCCCCATCAGGTTCGTGGACATCGCTCTGCTCCGATTGCCTGCCAGATTGAGTTTCTCCATCTGCCATCTGCCGCGATCCCGAATTGCTTTCTAACGAGAGACGCTGCCGTAGATTAGAGTTTACGCTGATCCGTAGTATTTTCCATGGTTATTCTTTGGATTACGTCTTGCAGGCTAACCTTGCTGTAATTGGAGTTAGATCCGATCCTTATTTCGTAGAGGTAGACTCATACATGTGTGCACTATCATGTGGTTCAGTAAAAATATCAGTCGTATGATTTCTGTTCTGCCATTCAGTTGCAGATTGTATAAGGCTGCATCGAAGTCAATGTGCTATTTTGCTACTCTATTCAGTTTATTCATCTGATATTGTATATATGCTTATATTTTCCTGGAATCATCAAATAATGAAAACTGCTGCCTGCCGATTCATAGTTAACCGTAGCTTAAAGTTTACTTCTAAGTATCCTTACCATAGTTGGTATCTATTGGTTTAGTGCACTAAGTGATTTCACAAACAGCATCAAGAAGAAGAAGCGAAGAGCGGCAGCAGTTGGTCCTGATAAAGGTGGCCGGGGTTTGCGACAGTTTAGTATGAAAGGTCAGTTGAATTGTTCTCTTTCCGTATGAGTACCTGTTTAACTCAAGGTCATCAATGTTCACATTTATAATTTGTCCATTAACAGCACAAATGAAAGTTCAAACAATGAGCAGAGCTTGTTTTTATTGTCTATTTCCATTTTGTTGTGCATTCATTTGCAGTGCATTCTAGAGGTCATGTCTATTGAATAGATGTACACTTTCTGCAACATCAATGGAATCATAATGTGTTCTGTTTGGTGTTTTGCAGTTTGCGAGAAAGTTGAAAGTAAAGGGAGAACAACATATAATGAGGTTAGCGCTTTCTTAGTTTTTAGCTCAAAATTCCTGTTGTTATTTTTTCATCATTTGTGCGGGCCGCATGAGTTTTGCCATATACTATTAACCAGAAACAAAAGTGTCCATTGTTTGATATGTGACCCTATTCCTTTGCATACGTTTTCTCGTTGCTCCATATTTAAGATCCAACCAGTTATTGAAATAGAGTAATGTGCATTTTCCACACAGTATAGGGGAGAACTAGCCATAGCATTGAGTTGGCTTGCTCATGTGGTCCACCTGGTTTAATGAATGCAGCCCTATATCAATTTTGTGATTGTGAGTTTGAGGGTGATTGGTTCTCATACTAATTCTAATCAAACTTGCATGCCTTTGATATCATGAAACTGCAAACGTACATGCACACCATGGTGTAACATCACCATTTGATCACTAAGATCTTTTGTGATGGAAGTCATGAAACTGCAAATGTACATGCACACCATGGTGTAACATCACCATTTGATCACTAAGATCTTTTGTGATGGAAGTCATGAAACTGCAAATATGTTGATGTTGATCATTGTAATCCGCTAGTCTTGTGAGTTATCTCCCATTTGAGTTATTTACCCAAAACCACCACACTTGGGGCTAGGGTAACAACTTGGTACCACACTTGAACCAGAGCACGAAAAATCACCGCAAATGCGCCTAATGTGTAACGCGGAGCACTGATGCTCGAATTTGGCCGTGAAATCAGCGAAACCGACAGGTGGGGCCCGCCTGTCGGGATGACATGGCGCTCGTTGACAGACGCCGTTAGACGGCGACACACGGCCATTTCTGAGCCCGTTGGCGTACATGTTTAAGTTGGTCGCGCTGGTCTACCTGTTCGAATCTGACCAGTTCATCTCTCTCGCTCGTCCTCTCTCTCGCCTGCGACCGCCGCTGCACACGTCAGACCGCCATGGTTTCGTGGAACGGCCAGCCCATTTTACTTCTACTCTTTAAACTGGTATCCTTCCTTCAATATATGCATTTTGATATTTGGAGTTCCTTGAAACTGTGAAACCTATCCTGTTTTATTACTGCGCCAATAATGATATTTACATTTCTTTCTTTCTTTTTGTACTGGTTGCTTGAAATCTCTAGGATGTAGCATTATTGATGAAACTAAAATGTTAGAGCTCATACATTTTGCCTTTCTTGTCAGGTGGCAGATGAACTTGTTGCTGAGTTTACAGACCCCAATAATAATATTGAACCACCAGATCCTGATAATCCGAATGCAGTTAAGAAATATGAAAGCCCTTTGCATCAGTTAGTTGTTTTATCTGGTATGTGCTCACTGTGTTAAAATGCAGCAACAATATGATGAGAAAAATATTCGAAGGAGGGTTTATGATGCACTGAATGTTCTGATGGCTATGGACATTATATCTAAGGATAAGAAGGAAATACAGTGGAAAGGCTTGCCTCGGACTAGTATAAATGATATTGAAGAACTGCAGGTTGCGTCTATTTTCCCTCAACGGCTATTGACATAGATGTACCTTCTGTAGTATTATTATTCATCAATTTGGGTCTATTTACAGGCGGATCTTGCCGGAGTGAAAGGAAGGATTGAAAAGAAAAGTGCTTATTTGCAGGAGCTACAAGATCAAGTAAGGATATGACTTCTCTGTAGTATTCAGCTCACGTGGCTCTGACATAACATAGTGTCCTAACAAAAAAGCATTTAGTTGGTGTACCGTGTACCGTTGGGTCTCAATATGCATGCTTAGCTCAAGTCCAATACTGGGGTGCACCTCACTGACCCAGTTCCCTGTCTACAGTTTTCGGTATGCTGCAGATATTTGATATATTTTAATAATAACCAGCTGTTCCCAACCTTGTAGCAATTTTTTATATGTGTGCCTGCTTCTGTCAATTATGTACTCTTCACAGACCAGCATTCCACTTTTTTTTTGTCATGTTCCATGGTACTCAAAAACTAAAATTACGTTTGTTATGATCTTTGCTGCTTGAGATTAAGAAGGATCGAATTCACACGTAGTTCTTACCAGAGTTAAACAAACTAAAATTTGGTTGCTCCTGGCCCTGACCTCTCAAAATCAATGGTTCCGAGGTTCTAGCATGAAGACCAGGACTCTGCAGTATTAATTAGATAGTTCCATTCTTTCAGCAGTGGATAAATTGGAGTAACTTGTTAGTAGCCCACTGTCTTAAGAATGCCAATCCATTCCTCGGCTATTTCGACCATAAATTGGCAGTAAGCAGCAAGTTCCTACTCTCCACATGTTCTTTAGTAAACCAGGTTGCCATCGTAATAACTAATAAGTAATACAAAGGCTGCTCTTAGGGTTTAATGTTGGAATAGAAAATGTTCCCAAGGATTGTTGGTTTAGACTGAGAGTCAATCTTTCTTATTTTGAAATTTATTTATCTCATGGTCAAATTTGTGATTGATGTATTTATGGATGTCTTTGGTATATGAAGTATCTAGGTATGCAAAACTTAATAAACCGAAATGAGCAGCTGTATGGTTCAGGAAACATTCCTACGGGTGGAGTGGCCTTGCCATTCATCCTTATCCAGGTGAATAATTTTCAAATTACTTATTCTTTACTCTCTTATTTACAGTTCTGCTTTCTGTGCATAATCTCAGGCTAAATGACAGTTTTTTTGTATCCCGCAGACACGGCCTCATGCAACTGTCGAAGTTGAAATATCAGAAGATATGCAACTGGTGCATTTTGACTTTAATACGTAAGACAAGAATTCTGTTATTTACTTTCCTCTGGAGATAGAGCCTTCCAGTTTATCGAAGAATATCTGCATTTTCTTTTTCTCTTGCCATGACTGGAAGGGCAGGCCTCTTATCACATTTAAAATATGGGGACAGCTAGGAGCTAAATGAAAATAGGATATAATAGGAAATAAAATCTCAGCTGTTAGATCAAACTTTGATGATAGCATAATGCAGTGATATGGTTAAACTGGAGCAGCTTCTAATTGTAACCAGAAGGTGCTGCTGAAACAATTTTAAGTTTAGATCTGATGCCAACTAATATTGATACACATGTTTGGTCAGTCTCACGGTGGGTAGACAGATGGAAAGAGCCAAGTGGGGTTGTCGATTTTGTCTAAGAAGTAAAGAATAAAACATATCCAATCATCATATAACGAATTCTTTTGAAAGAAATGATTCACTGTGAATCTATTATGTTTCTGTTTCTTAGATCAACACAAGGTGTCCTGACTATTTTGACATGCGCATTTCTGAAACCGCAGCACCCCATTTGAGTTGCACGATGACTCGTATGTGCTAAAAGCACTGAACTCGTATGGAAAAGAAGAGAATGCCGGTGCTCCGGAGCCGATATCAAATGGATGCGAGGGCTCAAGCACGCCGAATATGTATCGGCATCAGATACAACAATCTGCAATGGCAAGTAATGGCACAAATAGATTACCAAGCTCACCGCCACCCCCTGTTCCAGGCATTCTGAAAGGGCGAGTGAAGCATGAGCACCTGTACTAGCCAGGGCGTTTGTTTTGATTGTCATTTGTGTTTGGTAATATTATCATTTTTCTTATTTTCCATTTTTTTCCGTGTAAAGAGCCTGTAAAGGGGAGAAGTAGCTTGATCTGATTTAGCTCTGCACTAGATTGATAGAATGTGATAGGTACCCCTGATCTGTGATGCTCCCATGTCCATGTGTAACTCCTAACGGACTTTGAATCTGCTCCTTAGAGGTGTCGTTTCTCTCTTGATTGCCATGCAGTTGTGCAGAGCAATGTAAAATAGTTACCTTTTGCTTTCTGTGAAAATGTCGTCGGTTCGCATGCTTCGTTTTATTCAGCGTTTTTTTGTTCTTTCCTACTCCCTTCGTCCCCGAATAAGTGTACTTCTACCTTTTATGCTAAGTCAAAGTTTTAAAATTTTGATTAACTTTATAGAAAAGAGTAGTAACATATATGACATCAAATTGGTATATTATGAAACTATACATTTCAAAATGAATTTAGTGATCCTAATTTAGTGCCATAAATATTTCTACTTTTTCCTATAAAGTTGGTCAAAGTTTTAAAATTTTGATTTAATACAAAAGCTAGATGTACACTTGTTTATGGACGGAGGGAGTATAGGGGAGGAGCTCCGCTGGAACCGCCATACGGCAGCACTCCCCGGATTAGATTTTCTATTGATAATACTAGGTCAATCGTGAAATGTCTGTGTTTGAAGTGATTGGAAACTTCTATTGATTCGATCGTTACTGTTACAGTATATACCATCTGAACAAATGCGACACTTAGGAGAGATGTGTCGGTTTGGCAGAGGAATAGAGATGCGTCGGTTGCATAGGCAAACCGCACGACGGTTATGGACAAGGGGAGATTCCCCACTAATCACACGTGCTAATTAATCACAACACTCTTCCTAATTTAGGCTTGGTCATATAGAATCATCTCATAAATGTTCAGGCGTTGTCACCATCTCAAAGAATTCTTCTTCAAAAAAATTATCCGTTAAAATCTTTGATGAAAACCTGAAACATAAACTCACAAAGAAAATAGTGTGATGTGATGTCTTGAACAAGGATATCTCAGAAGAGAATCCTCCTGATGCTTGCAAGTCCTGAAGTCGTCGCATACCAATTCCATGAACATATTTCTGGAATGTAGAATTTGATACAGACTTGGTAAATAAATCAGCAAGATTTTCGCATGATTTAGTTTGCAAGACCTTTATTTCCCCGCTTTGCTGAAGATCATGAGGGAAAAACCACTTAGGAGAAATATGCTTAGTGATATTACCCTTGATGCATCCTGTTTGCATCTGTGCAACACAAGCTGCATTATCTTCATAGATAATGATAGGTGATTCTATCAAACCAATTCCACATGACTGTTGTATGTGGTTTATCATTCTGCGAAGCCATACACATTCGCATGCTGCTTCAAATAATGAAATTATTTCAGAATGATTGGTAGATGTTGCCACCAGAGTCTGTTTCGAAGACTTCTATGATATAGCAGTACCACCATGTAGGAACACAAAGCCGGTCTGTGATCTAGCATTATGAGGATCAGATAAATAGCCAGCATCTGCGTATCCAATCATACCAGAGTCCTAATTTCTCTGGAACTGAAAAAATAGGCCAAGGTCCTTTGTGCCGTGAAGATATCAAAAAATATTCTTCACTCCAGACCAATGACGTTTGGTGGGAGTTGCGCTATGTCTAGCAAGTAGATTTACTGCAAACGCAATACCAGATCTCATGCAATTTGCAAGATACATAAGCGCTCCAACGGCACTGAGGTATGGAACTTCATGTCCCAACACCTCTTCTCCATCATCCCTTGGCCTGAACGGATCTTTCTCTACGTCTAGAGATCGAACCACCATGGGAGTTTTAGATGGATAGGATTTGTCCATATTGAATTTCTCCAATATTTTCTGGATATAGGCATCTTAGTGTACCATGATTCCCGAGGGAAGGTGCTCAAGTTGAATACCTAAGCAAAATTTGGTTTTACCAAAATCCTTCATCTCAAATTCCATCTTTAGATGATTGCGTGCTTCATCAATGTCTAGTGTGTTGCCAATGATGTTGAGATCATCAGCGTACACAGAAATGATGCAAAATCCTGTAGAGGACTTCTTGATGAAGACACACGGGCAATCAACACTATTGGAGTAACCCTTCTGAAGAAGGAACTCACTGAGTCGGTTGTACCACATCCGTCCCGACTGCCTTAAGCCATATAATGACTTATTCAGCTTTACACAATACATGTTGCATTTTGCACTTTTATTTGGGACAGAGATTCCGTTAGGAACCTTCATATATATGTCCAAATTTAGTGACCCGTAAAGATATGGGGTCATGATGTCCATCAACTGCATAGATATATGATTTTGCACTGTCAAAGATATAAGATATCGGAAAGTGGTTCCACTAATTACTGGAGAATATGTTTCAATGAAATCAATGCCAGGTTTCTGCGTGAAACCTTGTGCTACGAGCCTCGCTTTATATCTCACCACCTCATTGTCCTCATTTCGTTTCTGGAGAAAAACTCATTTGAATCCCATAGGGAAAACACTGGGAGGTGTCGGTATTGCTTTAGTGAATACCTTTCTTTTGTTAAGCAAGGCAATTTTTGATTGGATTGCATCCTTCCATTTAGGCCAGTCGAAGCGCTTTTGGAACTCAGCAATAGATCTTGGATCATGATCAGTGAGAAGGGCATCTGTAATCTTTTCAACAAAAAATATGTCGACAATCGTAGTCTTACGGTCAAATGATTCTCCAGAATCAACATAGTTGATGGAAATTTCCTGCACCCCTAGTGACTCTTCGCGATTTCCCAATACGCGTGCGTCCGGATGTTCCGATGTCCCAGTCAGTTTGTGCAAACTGGAGTTGGGTTGTGGAGGTTGCCCTTCCACTAGGTGTATACTACCCATCAGGTGTTTGTCAACGTTGAGTTGACCTGCATTTACTGGCTCTGAGGTTTTTCTCCTCGATTTCCTTTGCTGCTTGCTAGAAGCTTGCTCCAGGTCAGAGGCCGTAGTACTCCCCCTCTTTTTAGGAATAGGGAGTTGAGTAGTTTTTATTGGTACCTCCACTCTTTTGGGCGCATTTCTGGCCGGACTTAAGGATTTTGTAACACCTTTCAGATCACTAAATGAATCTGGCAGATTATTTGCAAGATGTTGCAAATTAATGATCTTCCAAACTTGAAGTTTGGTCCCTTGGGTCGTGGATCAGAGGATGAAATGGCATGATCATTCCAATCAATTTCCGGGCATTCTTTCTGGTACTTGAAATCTCCCCCTAATGCCAGAAAATGTTCCTCATTAAATATGCAATCAGCATGACGGGCTGTGACCAGATCCCTAGTCAGGGGTTCTAGGTACTTGATAATCGACGACGATTTGTGCCCCACATAGATCCCCCAACTTCCTGTGTGGGCCCATAGATGTCCGCTGTGGTGGTGAGATACAGATGTATGCAACACATCCGAACTTACGCAGATGGGAAATGCTAGGAGGATTTCCACGTACCAATTCCAGAGGGGAAGAACAGCATGACCCAAACAAGAGGTTGACAAGTTGCAATTCGTCAACAAAGGTCTTGCAATGAGTTTGATCCTCTTAATCAATGATTCAGCCAAACCATTTTGTGTATGGACATATGGAACAAAGTGCTGAACTTCAATCCCCAAAGCCATGCAATAATCATTAAAAGCACGTGAGGAGAATTATGCGGCATTGTCCATTCGAATTGACTTAATTCGACTTTTTGGATAATGGGCTTGCAACTTAATGACTTGCCTCATTATCTTGGCAAATGCATAGTTCCGTGTGGATAGAAGACACACATGCGACCATCGTGTAGATGCGTCAATAAGAACCATGAAATACCTGAAAGGTCTATATAATTGTTGAATGGGACCACAAATGTCTCCTTGAATACGTTCAAGAAACTGAAGTGGTTCATCTTGTATTTTGAGATGCGAGGGCGTCAAAATTAGCTTTCCCGTGGCACAAGATGTGTGCACACAAAGTCTGAGATTGAGGAAATTTTGACTCAAGCAAATTGTGACCAATGGAAGTGCTAGTAATTTTTCTCATCATCCCGATTCCGGGATGGCCTAGGCGATCATGCCAGGTTTGGAATGTGTTAACATTCTGAAAAATTACTTTGGATGCAACATGTTCCACAGGTTTGATGTACGTATAGTACAAACCAGACGATAGAAAAGAAATTTTCTCATGTACCTTTTTGCCATATCCGTGATCTTTAGTAAAGAGTAGATACTCCTCTTTGTTGTCTTCATGGGTTTCAATATGCAAACTATTTTTACGGATATCTCGATAACTGATCAGGGTATGTGATGACTCGGGATACAATAAAGCATCCTCAATCATCACTTGTGTACCACTTGGGAGGGTGAATATGGCACATCTAGTACCAACAATCACTGTATCGCGTCCAACGATAGTTAGAATATCTCCATTCATCTTTTTCAGAGTTTGGAAATATCTCATCTCCCTCGGTATGGAGTTTGTGGTACCACTATCCACATGGCATAATTCCTCTTCCATCGGATTGTCCACGTAGAAAACTATATAAAACAAAAGAATTTTCAATAAGAAAACCTCATGTTAATACATAGAATACAATCTTATTATATCAAATGTGATGATACAATACAATATAAAGACAACAACAAACTTATGTTCTCATTACAATCATCACAAATGGACATAGTTAAGTAGATCACTAAGGAGATTGAGGGACTAGTCGAATTCGCCAAACACGTTGTTTACGGTGTACTCAATCAACATGTTCTCCGTTTCAGCAGGACCCTAGACCCCCGGTGCCTATATAAACTGGGGGTAGGGCACGTAGATGCTCAACTAATCAAACAATAGACAATCTCGTGGTAGAAAACACTTGTACTCTGTACTTCATCCACAATCAATACAATCAAAAGCAAGACACAGGGTATGAATTATCTCTTCGAGTGAGCCCGAACTTGGGTAAAACCTCGTGTATCTTGTTACCATCATACTTAGGCTACCAGCTCGAGACCCCCTACCCGAGATCCACTGGAATCGACTCCATCAATCACCTTGCCGGAGACCACTGATACATCCATTTTGCATCATGCTTTTATATTGATATTTATTGCATTATGGGTTGTTATTACACATTATATTATAATACATATGCCTTTTCTCTCTTATTTTACAAGGTTTACATGAAGAGGGAGAATGCCGGCAGCTGGAATTCTGGACTGGAAAAGGAGCAAATATTAGAGACCTATTATGCACAAATCCAAAAGTCCTGAAACTTCACGGAGAATTATTTTGGAATATATAAAAAATATTGGGCAAAGAAAGCACCAGAGGGGGCCCACCAGCCATCCACAAGGGTGGGGGTGCGCCCTACCCCCTGGGCGCCCCCCCTGCCATGTGGGCCCCCTGGCAGGTATCCGATGCCCATCTTATTCTATATGGTGTGTTTTGACCTGAAAAAAAATCATAAGGAAGCTTTTGGGACGAAACGCCACCGTCTCGAGGCGGAACCTGTGCAGAACCAATCTAGGGCTCCGGCGGAGCTGTTCTGCCGGGGAAACTTCCCTCCCGGAGGGGGAAATCGAAGCCATCGTCATCACCAACGATCCTCTCATCGAGAGGGAGTCAATCTCCATCAACATCTTCACCAGCACCATCTCCTCTCAAACCCTAGTTCATCTCTTGTATCCGATCTTTGTCTCAAACCCTCAGATTGATACCTGTGGGTTGCTAGTAGTGTTGATTACTCTTTGTAGTTGATGCTAGTTGGTTTATTCGACGGAAGATCATATGTTCTGATACGGCTCAAGTAGTTTTGAGTCGGTTTTATGGGGTGGCCCTGATCTTTCACTCGCGCAAAGAGCTAGCAGAATAAACTTGATCGGGCAGATGAATTAGAACAGTCCAAATATATATAGCTGTAGTGATGATTCTACTGTGAAGTAGTAGTAGCTAGCTATACCAGATGGATTAGGCAGATGTAGGATGGTATGTGTGTAGACGTATAGTAACTGGAGGGATTGTAGTGGATGGAAGAAGCACCGTGGGGTAGTACTAGAATATACGGAGAGATTAAGCTAATGACGATTAGGGGCGGCGGCGACAGCGGTGGAGTAATTAGCAGATGAGAGCTAAGCTATGGTAGACAGAAAGAAAAGAGATGAGATCGATCCTTGCAGGTCAAGAACCGAACTAACCTAGTGCCCTAGAGATTAAGTCGCCGGAACACAAGCAATCTCAAACCAAATTAAGGAACGCAGGAAACAGACTGCCGCATCATCAGATGCATCTGAAAATATTTTTTATCAACTAAAACCTAACTTTTACATGGCCGTATGACCTTTATTTATAGGTGCACGCAGGAAACTTGGGCTAAGCCCGACTCACATCACGACACGGACGGGACTCAACGAAAATACAAGAAAACACTCAACAGGATAAAAAAAATACACCGTAATAAAACCAGGAGACCTTCACATAAGCTTGCTTTTCAGGCTAAACTTGTAGTAGTTGCTTGGGGTTCTAAAGCAAGGCTCCACTTCATCCGAAGGGATTAAATTAGTGGGCATCTCTTCAATTACAACCCTGGTGATACTTCGATCCCTGAATACTGGCTTTTGCATGCCTTGGATAGTACGTGAGCAAGGCAGGGAGCCTAATATACCTCCTTGATTTATTGAATGCGACACCCTCCTTTGACATAGAGCTGGAACCACGTACTTCTGCATCGTCCATAGCCAGCCTCTGGCCTAGAAAATATTTTACTTGGCAGTAATGGAGGAACCACAAGAGTACTTGCGGTGTCCGTATCATGTGCAGATCCTTAATGCTATTCAATACTCCTCTGATTATGAACATGAATATGCTTTGTGAGTAGTTATGTTTGTTCCTGAGGACATGGGAGAAGTCTTGTTATAAGTAATCATGTGAATTTGGTATTCGTTCGATATTTTGATGAGATGTATGTTGTCTCTCCTCTAGTGGTTTTATGTGAACGTCGACTACATGACACTTCACCATGATTTGGGCCTAGGGGAAGGCATTGGGAAGTAATAAGTAGGTGATGGGTTGCTAGAGTGACAGAAGCTTAAACCCTAGTTTATGTGTTGCTTTGTAAGGGGCTGATTTGTATCCATATGTTTCATGCTATGGTTAGATTTATCTTAATTCTTATTTCGTAGTTGCAAATGCTTGCGAGGGGTTAATCATAAGTGGGAGGCTTGTCCAAGGAAGGGCAGCACCCAAGCACCGGTCCACCCACATATCAAATTATCAAAGTAACGAACGAGAATCATATGAGCATGATGAAAACTAGCTTGACAGTAATTCCCATGTGTCCTCGGGAGTGCTTTGCTTTATATAAGAGTTCGTCCAGGCTTGTCCTTTCCTTAAAAAAGGATTGGGCCACCTTGCTGCACCTTAGTTACTTTTGTTACTTGTTACCCGTTATGAATTATCTTATCACACAACTATCTGTTGCCGATATTTTCAGTGCTTGCAGAGAATACCTTGCTGAAAACCGCTTGTCATTTCCTTCTGCTCCTCGTTGGGTTCGACACTCTTACTTATCGAAAGGACTACGATGGATCCTCTATACTTGTGGGTCATCAACCACGTCTATGGAAGATTGGGGCTCCCGGCACACCATTTATCATGACCCAGGTAGAAGCGATGGAAAGGAGGCCACATATCCAGTCAATCCATCTCGAGCTAAACCCCATCTTCAAGACCACCTCAACGAGGAAGGGCCATTGCACCGAGTCAAATGCCTTTGAGATATGACCTTTAACATAATCGCTAGATCTTTATGCGCATGCAATCTCTTAGCCATGCACTGAACCATCATGAAATTGTCATGTACTTCCTCTGTAAACAAATATAAGAGTGTTTAGATCACTAAAGTAGTGATCATGCTCTTATATTAGTTTACGGAGGGAGTATTTAACTGCCCTGAACAAAAGCGCTCTGGTGTGTCTCTACCAGACACGGTAGCTCATCGGTTAGCCATAGCGAAAGGAACTTTGCAAAGATTTTGATCGCCCCATGCACTAGGCTCACTGGGTGAAAATCCCGAATGTGCATCGCTCCATCAACTTTGGGTAGAAGAGAGATCAAAGCCTTGTTAATTGCTGGCAATGCATACCTCACATATCTCCATGGTGAAAGCAATCCAGTGCGCGCATGAAGTTAGCCCCAATGATATCCCAACAGGTGCAGTAGAACCATCGGGTGAATCCATCCGGCCCGGGAGCTTTTTCTAGAGGCATTGCTTTTATTACCTTAAGCACGTCCTCCGAAGTGAAGGGTGACTCTAAGGTGTGAGAGATACCTAGATGGTAATTGTAGGCACTCCAGATCGAGGGTATAATGCCGTGTAGCTGTGCTCCCCAAAACCTCCACAAAGTAACCACTATCGCTACCGCAATCTCATCGTGTCTCGATAGAATCATATCCCCGCATCCAAGGGTAGTGATGGTCTTTCGCCGTTGCCTATGGCAAGCATGGAGATGAAAGGATTGGATGCTCGCATCGCCTTCCCGTAGCCATAGCAATCTTGATCGCTGTATAGAGATCGACCGCTCAAGCAAAGACAATCCCAAAAGCTTCCTTTTAGCACTCTCCTTAGCACAATTACGCTGCTGGATAACGTCCGTGATTCCGCCGCCACATAAAGCCTCTGGATAACCTCCAGAGCAATACCAATTTGGAGCTTAATATTGCATATCCACTTACCGCTCCACCTCTGTAAGCTTCACATCATAGCTCTTAGTTTGCTGTCAAGTACTTTGAAAGGGTTTCCTGTTGATGGGATCGAGTCACATGCCGCTGCCATGATCTCCTTAAAGTCATCCTTTTTCGTCCAGAAAGCTTCGAATTTAAATCTCCCCCCACTTGGAACTCCGTGTTGAGGTGCAACAGCAACAAGCAATGGTCAGAGACCGCGGTGCCCAAGGCGAGAGGAAGCAAGGTGGGTGTAGTTCCTCCCAGAAAATAATTGCGAAAACATGATCAATCTTCTCCAAAGTAGCATTTTCCCGCTCGTTGGACTGTGTGTACCTACCGCCATTGAGGTAAATCTCCATAAGGACTTTTAGCCAAGATTGGAATCTTGAAATCATCCTTCGGTTGATCAGATCATTGTTCTTGTCTCTGGGGTTGACAAGAAGGTTAAAATCCCTTACGAGCACCAAAGGCCCTTCATGAAGATCACGGATGTCCAAAAGCTCTTGCAGGAATTCTACTTTGTCCTCATCGGAATGCGGGTCATAAACCCCGGTAATCCACCACTCCGGGGCCCCAAACGGTTTCACTAGTGCCATGATAGTGTTCTCACTGATACGAGAGTTTGACAAGTTAACCAACATTGCATCCTGAAGGAGATTATGTTGAAATTGGGCTTCCAAGAGAGTTGGGTCAATTTTACTATGTAATGTGTTTCCACTATACAATATCGGTTAGGTTCAACACGGAAGAAATTACGAGCTTTAAGCACTCCAGAGGATTACAAGGAGAACCATGATTGCGGCAACTACGTCGGTATTTCCCCAAAGAGGAAGGGAAGATGCAGCACATCAAAGGTAGGTATTTCCCTCAGTGATGAGACCAAGGTTATCGAACCAGTAGGAGAATGACGCAACACTACATAAACGATAACTACTTGCAACCCGATGTGTTAAAGGGGTTGTCAATCCCTTTCGGGTAACGGTGCCAGAAATTGTCGAGTTGATGGGATAAAAATATGATAGATTGGATAAATAGATCGCGAATAAATGCAAAATAAAATAAAGTGCAACAAGGTATTTTTGGGTTTTTGGAAATATAGATCTGAAAATAAAAGCGAATAAAAATAGATCTCGAAGGCAAATATGATAAAGAAGAGACCCGGGGCCGTAGATTTCACTAGTGGCTTCTCTCGAGAAAAATAGCATACGGTGGGTAAACCAATTACTATTGGGCAATTGACAGAACTTTAAATAATCATGACGATATCCAGACAATGATCATTACATAGGCATCACGTCCAAGATTAGTAAACCGACTCCTGCCTGCATCTACTACTATTACTCCACACATCGACTGCTATCCAGCATGCATCTAGTGTATTAAGTTCATGGAGAAACGGAGTAATGCCATAAGAACGATGACATGATGTAGACAAGATCTATTTATGTAGAAATAGACCCCATCTTGTTATCCTTAATGGCAACGATACATACGTGTCATTTTCCCTTCTGTCACTGGGATCAAGCACCGTAAGATCGAACCCATCACAAAGCACCTCTTCCCATGGCAAGAAAAATCGATGTAGTCGGCCTAACTAAACCAAAGATTTGAAGAAGAAATACGAGGCTATAAGTAATCATGCATATAAGAGATCAAAAGACTCAAATAACTTTAATGAATAAAAACATAGATCTGATCATAAACTCAAAGTTCATCGGATCCTAACAAACACACCGCAAAAAGAGTTATATCAAATAGATCTCCAAGAGACCATTGTATTGAGAATAAAAAGAGAGAGAGGATCTAGCTACTAACTACAGACCCGTAGGTCTACAATGAACTACTCACACATCTCGGAGAGGCACCAATGAGGATGATGAACCCCTCCGTGATGGTGTCTAGATTGGATCTGGTGGTTCTAGAACTTGTGGCGGCTGGAATTGATTTTCGTCGACTCCCCTAGGGTTTCTGGAATATTAGGGTATTTATAGAGCAAAGAGGCGGTGTGGAAGGCCATCGAAGTGGGACAACCCACCTGGGCGTGCCTGGGCCCAGGCGCCCCTGGTGGGTTGTGCTCCCCTCGGAGCCCCCCCTCTGATACTTCTTTGGCCCAACAGGTGTTTTCTGGTCCAGAAAAAATCTCCAAAAAGTTTCGCTGCGTTTGGACTCCGTTTGGTATTGATTTTCTGTGAAGTAAAAAACAAGCAAAAAATATCAACTCGTACTGGGCACTATGTCAATAGGTTAGTCCCAAAAAATGATATAAAGTTGCTATAAAATGATTGTAAAACATCCAACAATGATAATATAACAACATGGAACAATTAAAAATTATAGATACATTGGAGACGTATCAACCCGTTATCTTCTTATTTATTATTGGGTATGTACCGAGGGCCTGACCGCTCTCTTGTCACATGCGGAGGAGACTGGGAAAATTGAAGGTGTGAAGGTATGTAGGGAGGCTCCATCTATGACGAATCTTCTATTTGCGGATGACTCATTGATCCTGATGAAAGCTAACATACACAATGCCAGGGCTTTGAAAGCCATTCTGGATTCATGCATATTGTACTGCCTCTGGGAAAATGGTGAGTGTTGATAAATCAAGCATATTTTTCAGCCCCAACACGAGAGTGAATATCAGGGAGCAACTTTGTACCACTCTCAATATTATGGCTGAAGCTCTGAATGATAAATATTTGGGCCTACTGGCTAATGTGGGTATGGACAAGTCTGATTGTTTCCGGTACTTGATTGACCATATCATCATAAGGTAAGTGGATGGAAAGAAAAACTTCTATCCACAGGAGGGAAGGAGATCCTCCTGAAATTTGTTGTACAAGCGATCCCCACCTATGTGATGTCTGTCTTTAAAATTTAAATTCCTAAAAAAAATTTGCAAGGGAATCACTGATGCGATGTCTCATTTTTGGTGGGGAGACGAGGACAATCAGAAGCGGACGCATTGGATGGCTTGGTGGAAAATGTGTGTACCCAAAAATCAAGGGGGGATGGGATTCCGGGATATTCATTGTTTCAACCTGGCAATGTTGGAAAAACAAGCTTGGCGTATTCTTGAGAATCCAGAGTCCTTATGTGCTACCGTGTTGAGAGCTAAGTATTTTCCTGATGGTGATTTGTTGAATCCGAAGTTAAAGAAGGGATCCTAATTTACTTGGCAAAGTATAATGGCGAGGTTAATTGTCTATATCATGGTTATGTACGGAGTGTTGGAAATGGTCACAATATTGATATTTGGGAAGATGCTTAGATCCCGACTAGTGCAAATAGAAAAATAATCACACCTAGAGGGAGTAATCTGATCTCAAGGGTATCTGATTTAATTAACCATGTTACTAATAACTGGGACGAAAATCTAGTTACAAAAACATTGTGGCCAGTTGATGCACAGTGGTTCCTTGCAATTCCGCTTTCACAACATGATATGTTAGATTTTGTTGGTTGGAGCTATTCAAAAAATGGACTGTTTTTGGTTCGACCAGCCTATGCTGTGGAATGGGAACACCAAGATGGGAGAAAACTTAGAAGAACTGATGATACAGGATGTTTAACTATTAGTCCTATTTGGAGTGAGATTTGGAAGTTATCTTGTCCAGCGAAGGTAAAATTTTCATATGACGCATGTTGCACGACACTCTTCCATGTAGAGTTACTTTGGTGAATTGGCACATAAAAGCCCCCCCCTCCCCAATTCTCCTTCTTGTCCCTTGGGACCAGAGGATACAAATCATATGTTATTCCAATGTCCAAAAGCAAACAAGGTGTGGAGAGTGCTGGGACTAGATCAGGTCATTAAAAGAGCTTGGGAAGTTGATTATGCTGGTGAGGAGGTCCTCGATTTTTTACCCTCTATACCTGAAAATGAGCTCACTATCTTGGGTAGTCGGAGTGTTCGTGAGATGATTGCAAATATAGCCTGGTATTTATGGTGGGAGAGGTGAAAATTAGTCCATAAAGAGAAAACCCAAGATGTCAACCAGATTTCTACGGGGATTCATGCTATTATGTTAAACTATGTTATGGCCATATCACCGAAGACTACTATGAAAAGAGGTGGATGGATACAACCTCCAAGGGGGTTTGTAAAACTTAATGTGGATGCCTCTTTTGATCATGACCTAATGTGGATACAACCTCCAAGATGTCAATCATTCTCCATCAAATACTGCAAAAAGGAAGAAGTAAGAACACGAATTTGATTTTTCATGTGTGCCCTTTAGCAATCAGTAATTCTAAATTTCAGTTGATCGTATCGCAAGTATCTATCCGGTTTGTCTGCTACAGGGTATAGGTCGACAAATAATTCTCAAGAACTATTGTGGACTAAATAGCCCTTCTAAAATCCCTGGACCTGCGTGACATCGAATCCATGACAACATACACCAAAAATCCTGCAAACCTGGAAGGTTTGTGGGCACTGCTGAACCAAATCTTCAATTAAGAGAGGAGAACGAAGCAACAAATGACTCCATTAACATATATCCAAGGAGAACACTTGAGAAAATTAACGACTATGTATGCTTAATGCTGAATGAGACATCAATGTGTACACTGCTGAACCAAATCTTGAATTCAGAGAGGAGAATGAAGCAACAAAGCAACTCCATTAGCATATATCCAAGGAGAATACATGAGAAGATTAACGACTCTGTATGCTTAATGCCGAATGAGACATCAATGTGTGCACTGCCTCGAATCAATCATAATCACAACATCCCTCAAGCAGTATGTACATTTGCTAAGTTTTTGTAGCAGCAGAGAATAATAGCATGGATAGGCACGAAGGAAGGCGAAAGGGACATCTATAATATGGCCAAGATCCGAGAGAGGAAGACGAGGGATATTGGCCAAGTCAAATGCATCAAGGACGGAGCAGACCAACTCTTGATGAAGGACGAGGAGATTAAGCATAGATGGCGGGAGTACTTTGACAAGTTGTTCAATGAGGAGAATGAGAGTTCTACCATTGAACTGGACAACTCCTTTGATGAGACCAGCATGCGTTTTGTGCGGCGAATCCAGGAGTCTGAGGTCAAGGAGGCTTTAAAAAGGATGAAAGGAGGCAAGGCGATGGGCCCTGATTGTATCCCCATTGAGGTGTGGAAAGGTCTCGGGGACATAGCGATAGTATGGCTAACCAAGCTTTTCAACCTCATTTTTCGGGCAAACAAGATGCCAGAAGAATGGAGACGGAGTATATTAGTACCAATCTTCAAGAACAAGGGGGGTGTTCAGAGTTGTACTAATTACCGTGGAATTAAGCTGATGAGCCATACAATGAAGCTATGTGAGAGAGTCATTGAGCACCGCTTAAGAAGAATGACAAGCTTGACCAAAAATCAGTTTGGTTTCATGCCTGGGAGGTTGACCATGGAAGCCATTTTCTTGGTACGACAACTTATGGAGAGATATAGGGAGCAAAGGAAGGACTTGCATATGGTGTTCATTGACTTAGAGAAGGCCTATGATAAGATACCGCGGAATGTCATGTGGTGGGCCTTGGAGAAACACAAAGTCCCAGCAAAGTACATTACCCTCATCAAGGACATGTACGATAATGTTGTTGAAAGAACATGCGGTGCCCCCATGTTTGGTTTTGGTAATTGATGACAATCTCTATGGACTAATGGTTGCCTTGAGTTATATTTGAAGGATTTGTCCATAGGCTTTTCTTGAAGTCCATGTGTTGGTTTCAAGGAGTTTATGTGGTGACCAAGGTGTTGTTAAGGAATTATCCAAAGATTGGTCATGTGAGAGTAGAGCTTATTGCAAGCATGTCTTGAAGAAGAAGATTGTGTGATCATTCATGTTTACCTTCAAGACATCATCCAAATGAAGAGAGTTGGAAAGAGTCAAGGTTGATCAAGACTAAGTCAAGAGTGAATCAAGTTGATCAACACACAAAGCGCACAAGATGTACCGAGAGGGATCAAGCGATCCCATGGTGTGGTAAGCATTGTCGATTACGCTTTGTGTACTAACCCATGATCTTTGTGAGAGTTCTTTGTGGGGTTAGGTTGCGGTGTGCAAGTTCAAGTGAAGCATCATGAAGAGATCAAATGCTTGAAGCTTGCCGTCCATTGTGGCGACAATGGACTTATGAAGATGTTGCGGTGCGCAAGTTCAAGTGAAGCATCATGAAGAGATCAAATGCTTGAAGCTTGCCGTCCATCATGGTGACAATGGACTAGTGAAGATGTGCGGAAGAGTGGCTCACCCATAGTGGAGTATGGGGGAGCAATCAACTAGTCTTCATCGAGCCAACACAACCAAGAAAGGTGGTCCAACTTGAGGGAGTCAAGATCGTCATCATCTAGCTCAAGTGGACCATGTGCAAGGCAAAGGTTTGCTCTTGATAGGTTTTCTATTTTACCGGTCTCATGATGGTAGTTGGGAGACCGGGTTATAGGATCGATTGCCGTACTATCAAGGGGGGCTCTCGATGAGTAGCTTGATTGTATCGTTCATAGAGAGCTCAAACCATTGCATCCTTGCATCATCTTTGTTGGTTCTTGTTTGGTTCTTCTCTTTGTGAGTTTTGGAGCTTATGGTCATCTTGATGACAAGCTCGAGTTCATCGAAAACGGAGTTCACTCGCATCTTCTATGATGTTTTCGATGTTGGAGGTTATGCCGGTTCTTCTCGGTTGGAGGTTTCACTCCTCTATTTTTTTGGCATACCTCCCCTGCCTCTTCTTACTATAACCAGTCGCTGTTTTGATGCTACTCGTCTTTCTCAATCCAACAAGCTTGAGTTTGCTCAATTCGGAGCTCATATGCAGAAGTTATGGCAGTTTTGGTTTCCTAGCGGTAGTACCGCGGCCAGAGCGGCAGTACCGCTTATCACCCCAAGCGGTAGTACCGCTGTCCAAAGCGGTAGTACCGCCTATGGCCATAAGCGGTAGTACGGCTACGGTTCCGCGCTGGTACCGCCTCGATTTTGGGTCTTGCATTTTTCGTGTCGAGTTTTGCAGTAGTTGCACGGCAGTAAGGCGCGGCAGTTCCACCTATAAGCGGTAGTACCGCCCTGATGGGCGGTAGTACCGCCTATAAGGGGTAGTACCGCTCCGGTCGGGCGGTAGTACCGCTACTATTTTTTGGTCCCGTGTTCTGCTCCTCCAGCGGTAGTACCGCTGGGGTGCGCGGTAGTACCGCTTATAAGCGGTACTACCGCCCCAAGGTTCATGTTTGGTTGCTCCTTTTTCCCTGCTTCTTCCGCCAGAGCGGTAGTACCGCTCGTGTGCAGGCTGAGCACATAACGGTTGGATTTTTCCCCTTCTATAAAAGGGGGTCTTCTTCCTCAATGAACCTTATCCTTTGAGCTCGTGTTCTTCCCCCATTGTTGACCTTTTTCGAGCTTGCTATCTCTCAATTCCTCCATGGATTCTTGCTAGTTTGAGGGAAAAGAGAGAGGAGATCTAGATCCACATTTCCACCAATCACTTTCTCCTCTATGTGAGGGGAACCCATTGGATCTAGATCTTGGAGTTCTTGGTGTTCTCCTTCTTGTTCTTCCTCTCATTTTCCTCCCTAGCATTAGTTGCTTCGGTGGGATTTGAGAGAGAGGGACTTGGGCACTCCGTGTGCCCTTGCCATTGCATTTGGTGCATCGGTTTGAGTTCTCCACGGTGATACGTGGAAGTTACAAGTTGAGAAGCTTATTACTCTTGGGTGCTTGGTGCCCTTGAGCTTGTTCCTCTTGGGTGCTTGGGCGCCCTAGACGGTTGGTGGTGTTCGGAGCTCAATCATTGTGGTGTAAAGCTCCGGGCAAGCGTCGGGGTCTCCAATTAGGTTGTGGAGATCGCCCCGAGCAATTTGACGGGTACCGGTGACCGCCCCCAAGGGTTGCCAAAGTGTACGGGTTCGGTGACCGCCCCCAAGGGTTGCCATTTGTACGGGTTCGGTGGCCGCCCTCAAGGGTCCCTTAGTGGAATCACGGCATCCTGCATTGTGCGAGGGCGTGAGGAGATTACAGTGGCCCTAGTGGCTTCTTGGGGAGCATTGTGCCTCCACACCGCTCCAAACGGAGATTAGCATCCGCAAGGGTGTGAACTTCGGGATACATCGTCGTCTCCACGTGCCTCGGTTATCTCTTAACCGAACCCTTTACTTACGCACTTTACTTTGTGATAGCCATATTGTTTCTTGTCATATATCTTGCTATCACTTAGTTGTTTATCTTGCTTAGCATAAGTTGTTGGTGCACATAGGTGCGCCTAGTTGTTGTAGGTTTTGTGCTTGTCAAATTAACCGCTAGGTTTATTCCGCATTTGTTCAAGCCTAAACCGTAATTATTTTAAAGCGCCTATTCACCCCCCCCTCTAGGCGACATCCACGATCTTTCAGTTGTGACAAGTGTTCGAACAAGTGATGTCGACACTGATGACCTCCCGATTAAGATAGGACTGCATCAGGGCTCAGCTTTGAGCCCTTATCTTTTTGCATTGGTGATGGATGAGGTCACAAGGGATATACAAGGAGATATCCCATGGTGTATGCTCTTTGCGGATGATGTGGTGCTAGTTGACGATAGTCGGACAGGGGTAAATAGGAAGTTAGAGTTATGGAGACAAACCTTGGAATCGAAAGGGTTTAGGCTTAGTAGAACTAAAACCGAGTACATGATGTGCGGTTTCAGTACTACTAGGTGTGAGGAGGAGGAGGTTAGCCTTGATGGCCAGGTGGTACCCCAGAAGGACACCTTTCGGTATTTGGGGTCAATGCTGCAGGAGGATGGGGTATTGATGAATATGTGAACCATCGAATCAAAGCCGGATGGATGAAGTGGCGCCAAGCTTCTGGCATTCTCTGTGACAAGAGAGTGCCACAAAAGCTAAAAGGCAAGTTCTACAGGACGGCGGTTCGGCCCGCAATGTTGTATGGCGCTGAGTGTTGGCCAACTAAAAGGCGACATGTTCAACAGTTAGGTGTGGCGGAGATGCGTATGTTGAGATGGATGTGTGGCCACACGAGGAAGGATCGAGTCCGGAATGATGATATACGAGATAGAGTTGGGGTAGCACCTATTGAAGAGAAGCTTGTCCAACATCGTCTGAGATGGTTTGGGCATATTCAGCGCAGGCCTCTAGAAGCTCCAGTGCATAGCGGACGGCCAAAGTGTGCGGAGAATGTCAAGAGAGGGCGGGGTAGACCGAATTTGACATGGGAGGAGTCCGTTAAGAGAGACCTGAAGGATTGGAGTATCACCAAAGAGCTGGCTATGGACAGGGGTGCGTGGAAGCTTGCTATCCATATGCCAGAGCCATGAGTTGGTTGCGAGATCTTATGGGTTTCACCTCTAGCCTACCCCAACTTGTTTGGGACTAAAGGCTTTGTTGTTGTTGTTGTTGTTGTAGAGAATAATAGCATGACGTACACTCAAAACTCTACCAGTTCCCATTGCTACCATCCCCAAGGGAATTGTCAAAGATCTACTCATCCCAGATTACTTTGATCCCAGCATTATCAACGAAGCAGACACAGGCAAAATGTTAGATTTCTGGTTTTCTAGCGAACCTCTTTGACCACCAGGGTGCATCCATTTTGCAGACAACTAGGCCGAGCTCTCCCGTCGTCCATCCACGCCCGCCTGTTTCTGATAGTTCCGCACGTCTGCCCTAAAGGATGCCGGTGGCGGCTCTTCCATTTTCCTGAAAGACGTCGCCGTCTGTTATCCAGCAGATCCATGGAGAGATGACTCCCATACACCTCCTCAACCAAAGGGGATCTGTGCACAAGAACACAAGCGGGAAGCAAATCAAGACCAAAGGCAACACCAGTTTCCACCGCTCCAGATTCATCAAAATTTCTTACCTTCTAGGAGTACTAATCAGCTGCAGAAGGAATTCCATAGCCGGCAATGGATTCGCCTGAATCGGGCGGCGGCGGCGTCTCCGCAACTCCCACCCACTGAATCCAGCAGGGTAAGGTAGGAGACGACAGTATCACGAATCCTGAGCCACGGATCAGGAAGGAGCCCCACGAGTTGAGCCACAGATCAGGAAGGAGCCCCACGAGTTGAGCCACGGCTCAACTTCGTGCCGTCTACGACCGCCGTTCCTTTGTCTCCGTCCTAGCGATAGCTCAGGTGTATTTCTTCTTTTTCGATACTTACAGACGCTCGCGTATCTCACCCACCTCTTTAATGCATCGCATCCCGAGACACCGCTCAACCGCCCAGATATAGAGCGCAGGTGTGCTCATGTTCAGAAACACCACTTCCGGACGGACGGCGAGTACATTGGCGGCAGTGTTTGACGATTGTTACGTTTTGGCTTGTGAATTTCCCATTACTAGATTCGAGCACTGTAATAGGGAAGCAAATAAGGTTGCCCATGAACTTGCTAAGTTAGCTAAATTTTCTTCAACTTTTGACTGGTTTGAGGAGTCTTTGAGTGAAATTGTATCACTCTTCATAAACGATGTAATTGTTATTGAAAATGAATAAAGATATGTGTATTTTCGTTAAAAAAAGAAGTTGCATCCCAAGCCAACAAGATGTCTCCTCCTGCTTATCGTCAATGAAACCAGCCAAAGCTGGATCTTTAAAGAAAAAAATAATAATACACAAAGTAAGTGTATCCATCGAAACAAGAACACTGCACAATGCATGACTATGTATAAAAGGAAGCCAAAAACAAAACTGGTACAATATTATTCGGCACCCAGCCAAAAAAAAATTGGTCACAAGAACAATACAACAAAAAATGAAGACAAACTGGAGTGCTACGGTCGCTGTTAAAAACTCGACGCGATATTAGTTTCGAAAAAAAAATTCAACCAAGCATTAAGTAACTAGCCGAAGTATGGTAGTACGTCACTCGTTCCTTCTACAATCAAGGGAGAGAGTACCGAGAGGAAGAAGAAGAGTAATTCAAAGCGCAATTAATCAATTTGATGGAGACGCTGCTGGATGGAGGCCCACGTGCGTCGCCGGAGAGGTGGGCGGGACGACAGCTCGTAGTTACGTACGTACGCGGTGTAGTAGTGACGCGCTCACGCGCACTGCTTCTAGTCGCTGCGGAGCTTGTGCTTGCCGGACGCCTTCTTGTGGGGCTTCTCGGCCTTAGCGTCCGCGTTGCCGGCGGCGGCCTCCGGCTGTGCGTCCGCGTGCCCCTGCGAGACGATGCTTGACACCTGCTCCTGCTTGTTGCCGGCCGCCAAGCCATCCAGGACCTCGGGGTCGACGGAGCTGATCCGTATGACCGAGGGGCCGTCGCTGGACATGGGGTTGTTGAACTCGTTGCATGCCTTCCTGACCTCGCCGTCCTTGCCGGTGATGGCCTTGAGCACGGTGAGCTTCTCCATGGCCTTGCCGAATGCCGACATGAAGTCCTCTTTGGGCTTGTTGAGCATGTCCTTGAGCAGGGGCCCCGTCTTCTCGTCGATGGCGAGGAGGCGGTCGATGGTGAGCGGCATCTTCTCGGCGATGGCGTTGGCGAAGAAGGAGTTGTCAATGACGTTGGGGTTGGACTGGTCCATGTTGACGAAGCCCGTGTCCCGGTTGGGCCCGTCGCAGAGCTTGCTGATGCTGGCGCGATAGCCCGCCTCCATGGGCGAGGTGTCGGGCTCGATGAAGAGGCACCTGACCTTGCCGATGCTGTGGCCGCCGGCGAGCAGCAGCACCATCTCCTCGGCGGTGAAGCCGGCCTTCACGAAGTCGGCCGTGACCTGGGGCACGGGGATGTCCGGGCCGGGCAGGTTGTCGTCGGAATCCTCGCGGTTGGAGACGAGCGAGTCGCGGCGGCCCGTGGGGACCGCGTAGTCCGGGCCGCCGGCGAGTTTCACGGAGTCGCGGGTGGCGAGGGAGATGATGTCGGCGCAGGACACCGTGTTGGGGCACTTGGCCTCCAGCTCCTTCTTGGCCTCGTCGATGATGTCGTAGCCGCGCACCGAGATGTTGGGCCCGGCCTCCTTCTCGGAGCTTTGGTTGGACAGCGGGTCGACGAGGATGGACGCGTCGCACCCCTGACATAACATAACATCCATGCATGCAGAGGCGGCAGCAGATCAACCCACATTTTCTCTCCATCGAGGACGGATTCCAATTAAATCTCTACTAATCAAGAACCAAACGATACGTACATTGGCGAAGCAGTCGTGGAAGAGGAGGCGGAGGAGGCCGGCGGCGGTGCCGGGGTCGTCCTTCATTTTCTTCTCGATGACGCCGGCGACGATCTTCTCGGCGTCCGGGCAGGACTCCTTGTAGAAGTCGGGGGCGAGCTCGGCGGCGGCCAGCGGCGTGGCGGCCGCGAGGAGGACGAGGACCAGGCGACAGGCGTCCATGGTTGGATCCAATGCAAGCAAGGTGCGCGGGTCTGCAGCAAGGGCTTGCGGTGCTGGGGCGCGTCCGGCCCGCGCTTAATACCGGGGCGGTCAACGGAGGAACCCCGCGCGCCGCGGCCAGGGCGCGCATCAGTGGGTGGCTGTGAATCACTTTCGACTTCCTTGTCTGTGTAATAATAGCAAGAGGCCGTGCCTTCCCTCCGTTTGCTCCTCTCTTCTCCATCACCATCGGCATGCCGCATACATATGCATGTAGTACCAGCTATAGATAAAATCTTGAAAAAGTAGTAATCCGGAAGCAATTATTTTTCTAGACAAAGGACGGATTTTATTGGCTCAAAATGAAGCAGCAAGGGAATACGAGAGAAAGGATTTTATAGCGGGACCTTTTTTTAATACGTCATAAATATTTTTTAAATGTGGCTAAACATTTTTTTAATACACAATGAACATTTCTTAAATACATGATAAATATTTTTATAATACACCACGAATTTTTTTCAAAGGGATGAACATTTTAAAAATACATGAATATTTTTTAGTTTCTTTATGCGTGAACATTTTTTTACTACACATGCATATTTTAACACTTTAATTGATTATATATAAATTAATAAGATAAGTTGATTATGTATAACTAGAGTTAAAAAGTTTCATCGATTTCTAACTTATTAGTTATTTTCACAAAAAACAGAGAAATAGAAAAAAAAGGTGAAATAAAAAAAAGAAAATGCTTTAAATCATCAGGGGGATCGCAGATCCGCGTTCGCTGCCTTATTTGCATGCCACGTGCCCCATGTCCACCACCACTAGTTTTTGCAGTTGGCTCGTTCTTGCAATCTCTTTCATTGCAACAAATGGGTCTAGTGTAGGATCCGGATCCTCAAGAGAAGTCGCCTCTCACGCTCTTCGTGTGCTTCCGTCGAGTAGCCGCATCCCCGCGCTGTTTCGATTGCGAGCTCCCGTCGAGTTGCCGCCTCCCTGCACTGCTTCGATTGCCGCCACCTGCTAGCACGCCGACAAGCTTCCCTGGCGAGCTGCACGTTGTTGCAAGGCATGCAAGGCAGCAGCGCTCTTCCCAAGCTCCCATCGAGTCGCCGCCTCCCCACGCTCTCCGACTGCCCCGAGCTCCCGTCGAGTCGCCGCCGCGCTGCTCCGACTGCCCCAACCTTCCGTCGAGTCACCGCCTCCTCGCGCTGCTTGCCGCCACTGGCTCTCGTAGCTGACTAGCACGCCGATGAGCTTCTCTGGCGAGCTGCACTGTGTTGCAAGGTGTGCAAGCCCCGACACTTTGGCGCCGGCAAGCACGCTGACAAGCTTCTCTAGTGAGCTTCCTCTACGACGAGCTGCTCGCAACTACCACTAGAATGCCCTCTGCAACATGTTAGATGCTGCAAAAGCTTTTCTGTAACATGAGCTCTATTGCAAAAATTACTGTAGTAAACAATCAACAAAAATGAACGCTTCGAGGTGATTGCAACAAGCATCCTGTTGCAGAGGGCCTTCTGCAACATCACTTTTGTTCAAAAGGGCGGGTGCCTACGTGGGTAGATCCAACGGCCATTAGCAGGCAGCGGATCTTTTCTCATTATCTGACTATCGCCCAATAATAAGAAAGGAAAGAGAAAATTAAGAAAATAAACGGCCGTACTTGTGCCGGCCCATGAGTGCGCGCGTTAGCAACCTGAGTGTACCGCTCGCAGCGGGTGCCACATAGCAGCTCTCCTCTACGACCCCCTAAAGAAGGCCTCTAGAAACCAAGCCGTCTCCCCCAAAGAGGTCGTGCAAACTGGTTGATGCACGGGGATCGTAATACATCGTTCTTCCACAACGCAGCCATGGCCAGGAAAAAGAGAAATAATATAAAGAAACTTTTAGATGATTCTGGGATTTGGAGAGAAGGTAAGGAGCTGAAGAATCACATTACTGATTATTTTTCAAAACTCTTCACGTCGGAAGTCCAGCATCCGAATCAAGAGGTTTTGTCCCTAGTTCGTAGGAGAGTGACGACTGAAATGAACAATGCTCTTCTTGCCCCTTATACTGCTGAAGATGTTTGCAAGGCGCTGTTTGAGATTGGGGACTTAAAAGCTCCAGGGCCAGATGGACTCCATGCTATCTTCTATAAAAGATTTTGGCCTATGTTAGGGGACGATCTAGTTGAGGAGGTCCTACAAGCCATCAATACGTGTACTATACCAGCTGGTTGGAACGATACGGCGATTGTGATGATCCGAAAGGTTAACACACCGGAAAAAGTAACCCAATTTAGGCCGATCAGCTTATGCAATGTGGTATATAAAATAATTGCAAAGATGGTGGCCCTTCGTTTGAAGGTTCTCCTGCCATATATTATAAGCCCGACTCAGAGTGCTTTTGTGCCTGGCAGACTGATAACGGATAATATATTGGTAGCTTATGAGTGTTTTCACACAATCAAGAATAAAAGAGAAGGTAGAGAGGGCTTGTGTGCTATTAAACTTGATATGCACAAAGCTTATGACAGAGTTGAGTGGCCTTTTTTCAAGGAGATTATGCTGAGACTGGGCTTCCGTCAAGATTGGGTGAAATTAATTATGCAATGCGTCTCAACTATCGAATACAGAGTAAGGATTAACGCGGAGGATAGTGAGAGTTTTCAGCCTACAAGGGGTTTGAGGCAAGGTGACCCATTGTCACCATACCTTTTCTTGTTGTGCACGGAGGGATTGAATGCTCTACTTACATGGGCTGAGGAAATTGGAAATATTTCAGGAGTAAAAGTTTGTAGAGATGTCCCGCCCATCACAAACCTTCTCTTTGCGGATGATTCTTTGATTCTCATGAAAGCCAACCAACACAATGCGGAAGCTCTGAAATCAGTGTTAGATTTATACTGGCAGGCATCGGGACAATTGGTAAGCATTGAAAAATCCAGCATTTTCTTTAGCCCAAACACGAAGGTGGAGATTAGGGAACAATTGTGTACAACGCTGAATATAATGACAGAGGCCCTCAGTGATAAATATTTGGGCTTGCCAGCAAATGTGGGTGTAGATAAAACAGACTGTTTCCAATTTCTGATTGAACGGATTGTCAAGAAAATTAGTGGCTGGAAGGAAAAATTATTGTCTGCCGGGGGAAAGGAGATCCTGCTCAAGGCTGTGATCCAAGCCATACCCACCTATGCAATGTCGGTCTTTAAAATTCCTAAAAAAAATTGTAAAGGAATCATTGACGCGATAGCGCATTTCTGGTGGGGAGACGAGGAGAACCAGAGGAGGATGCACTGGATGGCCTGGTGGAAAATGTGCGTACCTAAAAACCAAGGAGGGATGGATTTCGTGATATTCACTGTTTCAATCTGGCACTGCTCGCCAAACAGGCATGGCTCCTTCTGGATAATCCTGATTCTTTGTGTGCTACAATTCTAAGGGCTAAATACTATCCTGATGGCGATTTGTTAAATTCTAAGCAAAAGAAAGGCTCTTCTTTTACCTGGCAAAGTATTATGGCTGGCATAAATTCTTTGAAACGTGGCTATATTTGGCGTGTGGGGAATGGACAAAATATAAATATTTGAGAAGATGCCTGGATCCCAAATTGTGATACTAGAAAAGTTGTGACACCTAAGGGGGGACAACTATTAACTAAGGTGGGTGATTTGATTGATCCTGTTTCGAATTCTTGAGACGAGGATCTGATTACACAAACAATGTGGCCCATTGATGTTCAACGGATTCTCTCAATTCCAATCTCGCAACATGATATGCCAGATTTCATTGCTTGGAGTTATACAAAAAATGGTATGTTCTCGGTTCGGTCTGCTTATTTTGTGGAGTTGGACCATCACTATGGAAGTAGACTAAGACATTCTAATGGGATGGGGCGAGTAAGATATGGAAGTTATCGTGTCCGGCAAAAGTCAAAAAATTTACATGGCGTACATTACATGGAACGCTTCCATGTCGGGTTACGCTCGCAAATAGACATATGAAGGTCACGCCCATTTGCCCTACTTGCTCTGAGGGTTCTGAAGATACAAAGCATATGCTTTTCCTTTGCAGTAGAGCAAATGAGGTTTGGACAAGGCTGGGGATGGATGATATCATTGATAAAACTTGTAAGGTTGACCTTGCTGGAGAGGCGGTGCTGGAATACCTACTACTTCTGCCAGAAAAAGATTTGAGGATAATGGATTATCACAATGTGCGTGAAATGATTGCTGTCTCAGCATGGTATCTATGGTGGGAAAGATGAAAGTTAGTGCACAAGGAGACAACTCAGAATGCACTTCAGATTTCAATGGGGATTCTAGTCCTTACGTCAAACTTCGTAAATGCGTCATCCCCCAAGGCTTCTATGAAAAAGGAGGGTTGGTCATGTCCTCCTAGGGGTTTTGTGAAACTTAACGTTGACGCTTCTTTTGACCACGACCTACTTAGGTTTATTGCGGGAGGGAACGGGAAGATCGACAGCGCAGATGTGTTGATGGCGGAAGCCTCAACTCTTAAATTTGGTATAACATTGGCGCAAAGGGCGGGATGTAATCGCCTTATTATTAACTCGGACAACCTGAAGGTGATTGATACCATGAAGAACGGAGGACAGTGCGGCGGCGGCAATATTCAACTATTGTTTTCATTATGCTCGTGACTTCGTTGCTACTAGATTCGAACACTGTAACAGAGAAGCAAATAAAGTAGCTCATGAGCTTCCGAGTTTAGCTAGATTTTCGTTGATTTCTAATTGGTTTGAGGAACCTGTAAATGAAATTGTAATGACCCTCACAAATGATGTACTTTTTATCTTTAATGAATAAAGTTTTCGTTTTATCTAAAAAAAAAGCCGTCTCCCCCAAATTCTCCATTCAAAAAGGCCAACGCCGGAATCGTCCTTCGACTCCTTCCTCCGCAATCCGCCACAGAGAACACCGGAACCCTCGGGAAGCTTCGAGAAGACGCCCGCGCGGAGCCCCCATGGAGAAGGAGAAGCAGAAGCAGGGTGCCGACGGCGCCCTCCTCCTCGCGCTGCGCTGCTCCAGGGCGTCTCTCCTCCTCTCCTCCCTCCGCCAGCCACCTCCCTCGACGGCGGCGACCCGCCGGACCTCATCCTCCGTGGTAACCCGGAACCCCGCGCCTCCTCCGCTTCCCCGTAGCATGCGCGACGCTTAGCTCTGACGCGTCTTACTCTTACCGTCGCGCTTCCTCTCGTCGCAGGAGTTCGAGCTCCGGAACGCGCGCCTCCTCGACGCCGAGCTCGCGGCGGCGCGGCGCGCGGCTGCCAGAAGCGCGCGGGTGTCCGCCGCTGAGATTCTCTTCGTCGTTGCTCTGGTCCCCCTCCTCATCCTCTTCGTCGCGCTTCTCGCGAGCGCTGCCGCGGAAGCGGTCGCTTGACCCGCGTCGACGACGTCATGAGATTCTGCGGCGACCCAACCCAAAGCCTCTGTGTTAATTCCCCCCTTCCGGGCTCCGTAAGTTGACTCTTGTTGTTCTTCAGCTGAGAAAGGAAGCTGGTATCTCGATTGTGGTACGGGCCTGTATGTAGGGTAGGTGTTCGACCAAATGCATGTTCCTTCGTAGATGCGTGCACAGGGTAAGGCTAAGATTGTAGTGATGACCAGGAGATCAGACGAAATCATAGTGTGGTGAATGGTGCCTGTCTCATTGGGTTGCATTGTTCTACTGTTTTCTGATCGAATTATGCTGATGGAATGGTAGATGCAGGGATATGCCTTGCTGTGTTGCTGCTTGTGTGCCATGATCCATAGATTGTGAAAAGGACACTCACGATGAAATCTCGCGATGGGTGTTATGTTGCTAGTCTATGATTATTCTCTCAAGTGAAAAGTAGATGTGTTTGAGCTTAGTACATTGTGCATCGCATTGTAGCCAGCATCCTCATCAGGATCATGCATTGCTTTGTTTCTCCTTTCAGTCCTTTGTATGAGCAAGGGCGGCCCATGCATTTGCGCGTGTTTTACTTTGAGAAGCTGATAGAAAGGTAGACATGTAAAATTACAGATAAACTTGTGGTCAAAATGCATGAAACTTATTTGCCATTGTTTTTTAATGAACTACTTGCCCCCTGCAAGTTGCTTGTTATTTAACTGTGAAAACTCATCAGATATTTAGTGTTGTATCAAAGTATAGAAAACGATTGTCCCCAATATTTACATCTTCAGTAAATATCTGTTGAAAGTGTTTTTATTTATAGTTGTGAGTTGTTGTTAATGGACTTGGTATGTGGCAAAAGAAAACATAAGCATTGTAATACACGGCTCGTCATACAAAACTATAGAGTTCCATATGCAATATTATTTCAAGAAATACATATTTCTCTCTTCCATTTCTCATGCATTGCTACTTCATTTTGTACCAAGAATTTTGACAAATTTTCAGCAAGAATCAAATATTGACATTGATGTCTTGTACATAAATCATGTATTGTGTTTTTCCATACCCTTGATTTGTGCAATGTCATGCCTAGAGGTGATTCCATGATTGATCCTATTTTTCTGCATGCTCTTTTTTCTCTAGTTAAGTGTTTATGTAGTTTAGCCATGTACGCTAATGTATTATACGTGTATATTTGCTTAGAATTGCTAAAGATTTTCTCACTAAGGCTGAATTTGATACTGATGTGAATTATAATAATCTGGTGTTTTTTTTTTTGAAACTGTATAATCTGGTGTTTTCAACCAGCATTTGTCTACTTTCCGTATGACTAGTCCCCTGTCCTGCTTTCGAGGCTGTTTATTTAGTTATAATATACAAGTTCAACACAATGTAGTGTAGCAACACTAAACCAAGCCTAAGGTGATGGCTGAATGTTTTCAAAAGTAGGGTTTTTGTTGTCGATTGTGTAATGCCTTCAACCTACTACTTCCTCTGTTCCTAAATATAAGTCTTTGTAGAGATTCTACTATGAGCCACATACGGATGTATATAGATGCATTTTAAGTGTAGATTCATTCATTTTGCTCCGTATGTAGTCCATACAAAGACTTGTATTTAGGAACGGAGGGAGTAGTTTGTTTATTTTTTGATCTAGTTTTTATACAACTCCACTATGCTATGCATGGATGACACTCTATTTAAAATATAATATCATGAATTTCTTACTGTTGATGGTTTGCATCGACCAACCAACCTTGCTTCTTATTACCATACGCATATATATGTTGATTAATAATTCAGGGTTTTAGACACTTGTGCCACTGCGTGTGCTAGCATCATTTACTGTCTTAAATTTGACATTCCACTGTTGCCACTCTAGCTTTTAACAATGCTTCACAATCTGCCACTCTGTATAGTCAATGCTCCCTTTTGACCAAACGGAGTAGGGAAAAGACCATCTCGCACTCAGTTTTTTGTTTTTCTTTTGCCACTCCAGTTTTCGCCAATTTTTATCTTGCCATTGGAGCAACTTCTGAATGAATTTATTAGTGCTAATTTAGTCTCAGATTTTGGCATGGCTTATTCAAATATGACATCACACAAAATTACATTATTTTTCCTTTTGTATGGTTGCGACTTAACTTGATGCTGTATTTTTCCTTAATATGCAGTATGCAATATGCATAGCCTGGTCAAAGAAATACCCTTATGAAACCGTGATACCCGAAACTGGGCCAAGGCTGATCACTTTTTTCCATCATGAGGAACATTTGCGTCATCTTATTGAATTCTTCTGTGCTCCTAAATTGATGTTGGGACAAAAAGGATAGCACAAATTAACCTGGCGTTTTAGAAAAACCATTGTCTTGGTTTCACGGCGCACATCCAATTGCGGCAACCTGAGTGTGAGATGGCCAACTATACGTTTCCCAGCCATCCAAGACAGCAGTATGGTGTCCACTCAAGCACAGTATCAAAGATCCAAAACACAGCAGCACATATTGCACGTACTAAAGGCTCTGCTTCTGATTACTTTTGGTAGCACCTGGATACGTCATACTCCCCCCGTTCCAAATTAGTTGACTCAGATTTGTCTAGATACGGATATACCTAGACTAAAATATGGGAGTATATCCTAAGATCGGCTAAAGTAACAAGAAAAATTTCTAGAGTGATGATATGCATAACACCACAAGTTTTTCTTTACCGATAGCAACGGTCAGGTTTCATTGGATCGGACGATGGTGCCCCTCTTCGAGCACCATAGAAAACCCGAGGTCTGGTTCCGCGGGTCTCTTTTTCTCCAACTATCGCATTCCTAATAGGGATTGGCATCTTTTTTTCTCCCTGATGAGGTGGAGCGAGAAATTTCATATGTACCGATTTCTAGAAGCATTTGTTCTGATACTTTGACATGGGGTCTTTTGTTCACTCTGACGAGCTTCGGGCGAAACCAATTCCCAAGGTGTGGGCGCTGTCGCGAGTTTGCAGAGATGAGAACCATGAAAAGCAAGATCTCGAATAAGAAAACAGAAACCAAGGAAGAGGAAACGGATACTAACATCAAAGGAAGACAACTCTCAAATGGATTTGTTGGTCTATGACGAGCAAGTAGAAGCAACTTGCTTACTCACCTAGGGTCGGTCGGGCTCCGCCTACTACTCCTACTTATCCTTCTCACTCGTCAAACCATAGCTCTAATTGAGTCAAATTCCACAACAATATGCTTTTTTTCCTCTCCATTTTTCACCGTGAAAGCTTCTCTCAATCCCTCCCTACTGCTTTCTTTCCCGGACACAGGTTTACCCGACTCACGAGGACTTGGCTATTCAATAAAGGAGGGAGTCAACGTGAGCCTTAGGGTCCAAGAATATTCCATTGGTGTCAGCTATTAGCGCCCCGCCATGAAATTAAGAACATAAACCCAATAGCCCGGAAGGGAACGTTTTGTCCAAACTCATTTCGTATTCGATAATCCAACCCTACAAGAAAGAGGGTACTAGTTCACGATGGCGGCGGCAATCCCTTGATGAAGCCATTGTCTTAGTTGCTCGCGGTGTCCGTGGTTTGGAATGGGGATGTTGAACGCCGTGTTCGGTATAGGGTGCTACTCGGGACATGGGCATCCGGGGTGCAATGTGCAACATCGTCGACGGTTCCTCCATGACTTCTTCCCTAGGCGTGGTCAGGTCTTACAACCCACTTGCCGACTCCTCTAGACGTTAAGAGTGTGCATTGATCCTCTCGGTTTTGGAGTTGTGGTTGTGTGACGGAGGCGACCCGCATTGGCCGTGACACGGTCTAGGTGAAGAAGCTAGCTTCAAGTCTTAAGAGCTCAAGATCAGCTCGGTTGGCGATGGCCACGACGAGCTCACCAACCTGAGTAACCTCCCGCTCTTGGTCCGATCGAGTTTAGCATCACAGGACGTGTCGTCCCGTCACACGGTACCTATATATACCCCGGCCCCACTAAAGTGCAGCTGCACCAACCGCAATCCCAATTCGCAACGGCCCTAACAGACATACGCACGGGCGCGCGGCCGGCAGCAGGGCAAGTCGGCGACTCGTGCGCCCGCCGGACACCGGCCACGCTGCACCGGCCTAGCTTCAAACGCGTCGTACGTCTACACCCGCGTGCCGACGCAGGCTTCCGCTTTTCTCCCTTCCCACCGCCCCCCGGCGGCCAGACGAGATGACGGACTGCACCGACTCGCCGTCTTGCCGTGCTGGAGCAGGCGCGCCCGTGCTGGAGCGGCCAGACGAGATGAAGGGCACGAACGGCGACGGAGCAGGCGCGCTGTGCCAGTACCAGCACGGCGGCCCCGCCAGGGCGCCGCGGCTGGGGCTCGAGATCCGCGAGCCCTTCCTGCGTCTGATCACGTCCATGCGAGCCGCGCTCAACCCCGCCGCCGACGACAGAGGCGCCGGCCCAGAGGGGGAGGGGGCGCCAGCGGGGAAGAATCAGGGCCAGAGACGGCTGAGCCGGGTGGGACTGCGGGCGCTCCAAATCGGCGACAGCAAGGTTCCTGCTCAACTATCTATGCACATCGATAGAATCGCATGCTCTTTCTTGGTTTCTTTGTGTTCCTTTCTTTCTTGGCTCTCTTGTTTTGTTGATTGTTATCTTCTATGTACCCACTCCTGGCCATATACAGATCGCTCGAACGGACGAGTTCGACATAGCGGCCAAGTTCCAGTACAAGAAGCCCAAGAAGATCGTGCTCCAGCTGCACCGGGCCGACGCCTTGGTCAAGATCCACATCCTCTGGTCCAACATCCTGGCCATGTCGGCGCGCTTCGACGACGCCAGATTCGACACGCTGAGGATCCAGGTATATATGATGCATCTGCGGCAGGAGTCCGTCTTTGTTTCTCCCTTTTAAACAGAGAGGATCATCATGGTGATGCGACTAACAATGAATGAACCGATCGGTGTTTGTACGTGCAGGTCAAATGCGCGTCCGAGCGGTACAGTGCTATTCAGCCTCCAGCAGCAAGCAGAATGCATCTCCGATGGCAGCGCTGCAACGATGTTATTCCAAGGTAATAATAGTAAGCCATGGTTGATCTTGATTTCTCCATCGTAGGTTTCGATCTGCAGCTACTACTACTAAGTACTAACGCTTCACTTGAACCATTATTGTTCAATCTCCAGGACCTTTTTGCTCTGGTTTGACAAGGGGACGCTGGAGAGGGGCTACGGCAAGATGATGTACGCCGACCCTTCGCTGCTTCTACTGCCGTCGCCCCCTCCGGGACAAGGAGAGGAGGGGGAGGAAGAAGCCCCGTCCCCACCATTCCTCTTTGGCGCGACGCCGAGCACGATGATGATGACAGGCTCAGCAAACACAGGTAAACAGCTAAAATTCTGGTCATTCTCCAAGACTCCCAAGTGATCGGAGGCTGTCTGCTCGGCGCTGTTTTGCTCCTGCCCTTCTTCAGCTGAACCTGAAACAACGCACGGTTTTTCTATGATTTGTAGGGGCCGATCCCGCGACGTATCATGAGTACTGGGGCACCCAGTTGCAGGACGCGATTCAGTCGGCACATATTCGTTCCTTGTACAGATAGCCGTTATTCATTGATATTCATTTTCTTCATTTGTTGTATAGATGCCATACACGGTACATTCAAACAATCAATGGTCTTGTCACATACAATCTTTTGTACAATGTTGAGATTGACATTTATGTCGCGTCATATAAACGAAAACGATGCCCCGGCAAAAGGAATTTGTAAACCTCGGCATTGCCCAATGGTAGTAGATTGTTGGAAATGTAGCGCGATCTCGAAGCAGATTTTGCTACAATTTGGACGATCTGACCTGGGCAATGAGCTCTCTTCTCAAGATCTTGCCTGCGGCTGACTTTGGCACGCTCTCCACGAAGGTGACCCGCCTCAGTCTTTTGTAGTGCGTGACCTGAAATGCAGGTCAGAGTTAAAGCTGGATTAGGATGCAGTTGTGAAAGAACAAAAAAACATTGCTTGTTCAAGTGTGTCTTTTCATGCTAGTGATGGTGACTCGTCCACAAGTGTGCTGCTATTTGAGTTGAGGTCCTGGAGTTTAAGGTAGAGGTACTCTGATGTCGCGATTTAGCAAGGTTTGAAGTCAGCCTCACCTGCTTCGCGATAAACTTCTGGACGTCCGCTTCGGTTAATGAACTGGCAGGTGATCTCACCACATAGGCAATAGGAACTTCCCCAGCTACATCATCAGGGAACCTTGGAAACAAGCAGAGCTCCAAGTCAAGAGATAAGAAACAGCAGACAAAAAGAAGTCCAAACCAACAAGGTTGCAACAATTTATTTTATACTCGAAAGCCACTAGAATCACTTAACGTTTCGGAGGCAACTTACGGGATAACGACGGCATCCAGAATCTCTGGATGAGATAGAAGTAACCCTTCAAGCTCAGCAGGTGCAATCTACCAGTTAAACAAACAAAAGATCAGAGGGGTTTATGTACAGAGGACAAAAGTATGACGTATGTTCGAGCAAGAAAACAAGTGCAAAAGGACGGGTTCCGTCGTGATCCTTAGATTGGATACTAACAAAGCAAGGCTTCAATTCAGACAATAAACAAGAACCTAACTGCTTAAGTTAACATGAATAGGCTTTTGGTAAAATGATAGTAATAAAAAAGGCTTTTTAGTGAACTTTAAGCTCGGTGGGCAATGAAGAATAATTTCCACAAAAAAATGGGAGGCTACAGTTCGCAAAACAAAATATTGTTAAGGTATATGATGAATAATGTCACACAATATTCTTCCCATTGGATCAGGTGTGGTGTTGTCCTATCTAGAGGTATGAATATCAAAGTTTATTAGCCCGTTATAGTGTCTCTATAGCTTTTAGAGAACCCTCCCGCTAAAGCTATGCACTTTTAGCGTTAAATTGAAAATGATGTTAATATCTCGCTATTCCCGCTATAGTAGTAAAGTTGGAGTCATTTAGCGGCGGTAAGCCGCTGCAGCCAGAGGAGGGACGTAAGTGAGTTCCACAAAGCCATCCATCCAACCAACTCTTCCTTCTTGTTATTGAATTAGGACGCCTTATTAATGCCTGGTTTTTTTTCCCGAACATGTGTATGCCAAGTATATGTGATATATAATATATGTTTATTTTTTTTCAAAAATTTCATGATTTAAGACAAACGCTGAGCCTCGCTGTAGCTCCGCTTTAGCATTTCATAGCTTCTAGCTGACCCGCCACTAAATGGCATAGCCCGCTATTTTAAAACTTTGATGAATATGCTTGTGGTGAACTCTGGATAACTCCGATATGTCAGTCATTCACAATATTACACAAACACCCTATTAGTGTAATGGTTGGCTACATATGGAACAAACTTAAGTAGCGGCAAGGGCCCTGCGGAGGCTGGCTAGAACCGTCCTTGAGATAGCGGTCTCTCCATTCACAAATCGAAGACTCTAGCAACCATTAGAAAACTAAATAATACTTTGCAAAAAAAAAATTACCTGGAAACCGTTGTACTTAATCAGCTCTTTTAGTCTATCAACGACAAAAAGCTGGCCTTCATCATCAAAGTATCCAAGATCACCAGTATGCAACCATCCTTGCTTGATGGTAAAATCAGTAGCCTCCACATTGTTGAAATACCCTACAAATAATCAACTCATATAAGGAGAATTTCTGGCCTTCTAATCCCTTCAGGACAGAATACATGAAAATTTAGTGGACTTCTTGTTGGTGAAAATAATGTAGGAATAAAAATAGTAGCTTCTTGATAATCACTAGGGTTTTCACAATTAAAAACTCACTAGGCCTCGATAAACAGTGCAATGTCAATAACAAGTGGAAAAAAACTAATATCATTTTGTAACACAACAATATTATCAATAGCTACAATGCCATTGTAATAACAAATATATCATTTACATTGAGTTTGGCAAGTATGTAATAGTTGATCAAGCAAACTATGTATGTTCTATGAATAAGGGCTTGTTTGGTACCAAAAGGCAGGGAAGAAGAACAAAAACCTAACGCACATGTTCGAGTTTTTACCTTGCATTATTTGTGGTCCCCGGATACAGATTTCTCCTAGTTGACTTGGTGGTAGATGGTTTTGCGTCTCTACGTCGACAACTTTTGCCTCAACTCCAACGACAAGTGTTCCAGTTGACCCGAATTGACGAGCTTGTCCCTTTTCTGGGTATTCAAGCGATATGATCCCACAAGTCTCAGTCATACCATAGCCCTGCCAGAAAAGCACAACACACAATACAACTTGGGATATGAACTACTTAAGCTTGTTTACAGGTATCAGGTATCACCATGAAAGAATAAAGCCAAAATACTCCATATACAGCAAGGAGTGCTGTGTACCAACCGCTAAACCACTTCAACATAGTTTTGAAATTGGGCCAGAGCTTGCTAGCACGAGATTCTCATTCTACACAGTTATCTAAAAATAAACATCTTCATGTATATTTGTAGAAGATACATCTTATTTACGGGAGGGCAGGGCGCATAATTCTATTCCCAGATTGATGGTTCAGATAAATGAACAAATGAATATATAGATATACGTATTACATAATGTATGATACAGAAAGCAAAAAGCTACTAACATGTACTAACTGATAAAAGTAACACTCCAAAACAGATAGTATACTATTATAGAATAAAATGATTCGGAAGGCAAGAGAGGTACTAACGTGTAACTGATAAAGGAATGGTTGACTTTGTCATTTGGTTTAAAAATATACACAGTTGACTTTGGCATCACAGTTGCAACAGCACAGAATTGTTACAAATTAACGACCAGTAACCTGAGATAAAAAAGTTGGAATCCGGTAATAAGGGTATTCGTTTATTTTTGGTTGTGCTGGACGTGTTGGATGTGTTCCTTTTATGCGGTTATATCACCTCAATATATCAACCGAAATGGCCTCTATCTAAAAAAAGAATATGAATACTCATAAGCGGCAAGTATCCCCACAGCTGATTCTTAGGAGCGGGCGAGCGGCACTGTAGTAGCCCCGTGTAGATTCATTATGCAGACATTACAAGATCCTCTTTTTTTTACTGTGCGGTGCATTACTTCAGGTTGTACTCGCAGGACAAAATATTGGAATCCACCGTCAAAATCAAGTACTAGGAAATCTAGCTGGTTGCATATTGCTGTATACTCGCAAGCTCTAATCGCCACAAAGGAGGGAATCACATCAACGGAAACCCTGTCTTAATCACCTGATTATAGCCTTTTCAGGGAAGCGACAAGAGCAGAGAGATTGAGTCCCCACAAAAGCACAACAAAAAGACGCTGAAAAGTCGATCTGGTCCTTCCAATCCAAACAACAGAGTAAACGTACCACTCTCTGTCACTAAAACAGCAGATAAAAAGTGCAGAGCAGCTGGCTGGCTGGTTGGTTGTGCTGGGTGTTACCTGAACGATCTCGGCGTCGGGGAAGTTCCTGGCCACCACCTCCATGACGTCCCTGCCGAGCGGCGCGGCGCCGGAGCCGATGAACTTGAGGGAGCTGAGGTCGTACTTGCCGGCCCGCCCGTGCTTGGCCAGCGCGATCATCACCGGCGGCACGCAGAAGACGTGCGTCACCCGGTGCTGCTGCACGGCCCTCATCACCGAGTCCATGGCGAACCCCGACATGACCACCACGGCGTTGCCCCGCTGCAGCTGCGCGAAGGTGAGGACGGAGAGGCCGAAGATGTGGAACATGGGCAGGAAGCAGAGGAACACGTTGGGCGGCTCCCCGCGCTCGTCCTGGTCCGACGTCACCATCGTCGCCGCCGCGATGAAGTTGCGGTGCGTCAGGACGACGCCCTTGCTCTCCCCCGTCGTGCCCGACGAGTAGAGCAGCCCGGCCGTGTCGCTCTGCTTCGTCGGCGGGCGGCGGTAGGCTGACTCGTCCGCGCCGGACACGAGGTCGGAGTAGAGCGTCACGTCGGCCGTCGCCGGAGGGGCGGCGTCATCGAGGAGGATGACGGGCAGGCGGAGGGCGGCGACTTTGGGGAGCAGCTCGGCCACGGTGACGACGAGCTTGACGCGCGCGTCGGACGCCTGCTTGGCGATCTCCCGCGGGGTGTAGAGCGGGTTGGCGGTGCTGGCGACGGCGCCGGCGGCGGTGACCGCGAAGAAGCAGACCGGGTAGAGGACGCAGTTGGGCGCGAGGAGGAGCACGGCGTCGCCGGGGCGGACGCCCGCGCGGGAGGCGAGCGCGACGGCGGTCGTCAGCACCGCGGAGCGGAGGGCGGCGAAGGTGAGCGCGCGGCCCGTGGTGGCGTCGATCAGCGCGGGCGCGGACGGGCACGCGTCGGCGCGGCGCAGGAGGAGGTCGGCGACGGAGAGGCCCGGGTCGGCCGGGATGCGCGCCGGCGGGCGCAGCGAGCGGTACACGCCGTCCGCGCCGTACCCGGCCGCCGGCGCCGCCGCGGTTGTCGTCGCCATCTCGGGGGTGGGGCTGGACTCCTTGTCTGGCCTGTGCGATTGCGGCCGCGAAAGATTTGGCCGCGGCGTCGAGTCCAAATCCGGGCCGCTGGGATATGATGATGGGCGAGGAGAGGAGCGCTGTGGCGTGCTCTGTACTTATTTGTCTCTGTGGTAGTATGTACAGTACGCATGATACGATCGATCTGATTTGGGCACGGCTCGGTTGACAATCACACATGCAAGACTATCATTTTTTTAACCAACACATGCAAGACTATCTTTTTTTTTTATCCTGTTAGCTGGCGAACATTCGCCAGGGAGGGTGGCATATGCGAACGATTTCGTAGCAGTTCTAGTTGTGAGGAAGTGGTGAGGGGTGGCATTTTCTCCAGGCGTCATGACAGTTTCTTCCCGAGAAGGCAATTTTCGTTTAAAAACTGTTGTCGTTTGTTCCTCACAACTTAAACTGACATCAAATGATGTTCGCTTGCCACTCCCCTCCCAGCTGGCGTTCGTGGGGTAACATTACCGGGTTTTTAGGCACCACATGCAGGGCTATTTGTGTCAGTATATTCTCTTGCTCCTTGTAGTTCATAAAACAATTCATGTCTGATTAGATTAACACAAATTAAGAATACTATTAATAGATCATGAAATACATTTTCATATGGTATATATTTGATATTGTAGATATGAAAAAGTTTTCTCGGTAAATTTCATAAAAAATGTGAACCTTGACTTTCGTGAAAGGGTTTGTTTATGTCACATCTAAACTGATGTCCACTCTGTTTGTGGTCTATTTTTTGTTCTAGTTTTTTTTTTGTTTCTTGTTGCTGTATTATGTATTTGTGGGAGTTTAAATGTGACATCTTTAAAAAACATCTAGATGTGAATTACACAAACTGTTCGTGAAAATCACTGCACACATTATTATGCAACAGAGAGAGTACTATGTCAATAAAGGATCAAAGATATGTTTCAGAATTGTGTCAATATAAAAAATATCATATGTTTACGTTAAAATAAGGACATTCTTGGTTTTTAAGACAGAATAGTCTGTGTGGAGATGACATTCAGCTTTACCTCATGCTCTAGCTGTCAGTTTATCTCCATTTGCCATCTGAATTTTGAAAATGACAATTTCCTCCATCAAGTGTCTTCGATGCTCCCATGTCTTCAATCTAGAGGTTTCAATGCTACTGGTTTGCGTTTGTCTCAGGTCGGTGGTGGCCATGACTAATGCACGAGAGCTCGGCATTGGTTGGTCTTTGGTCTGGCTACTAAGATGTTTCAGTTCGTTGCATTGTCTCTTGCCTGCTCATGGATTCATCATATATTTTCAAAGGTTGATCTATTTGGGGATATCCAAAGCTATGCTTATTTTCAACTCTCAAAGCATTTCACCGCCTACTATGCCCTTCCTTGTCTCTGGTTGGTAAATGTTCCGTGCAACGTCCCAATAACAATAATCGTTGTTGTCATGTCAAAAAGAAAATCATAGTGTAGAGTTAAAAAAAATGTCTTATATTATAGGGCGGAGGGAGTAGTTCAGTTCTATATGTTGGTTTCAGTCTCCACGTCTCTTGTGGACCTGGCTGTGATTTCCTTTCGTCTTTTTGATCTTTGATGTTAACGAGTTTTTTTTTTTTGAATCTTCTGGTTGGGGAAGTAGTCACAGCCCAAAAGCTACCAGACACAGCTCTACGTAAATTGAGCCAAAGGTGTATGAGAGAGGGAGACAGTGTGTAGTCTGGATGCTCGGAATGACCACATATGGCATAGGAGGTGTCGCTCGACCCCTGTCAGCACTTGAGAATACGGTTGCTGGAGGGGAGCCAGCCTCTAATAAGTTGCCAAACAAAAACCTTGGTGTTTAAGGTTGAGCATACAAAATAAAGGGCCCTGATTGTAACCTTTTCTTATGTTATTCTTGATGCAAACGAGTTGAAATTATGGGGTCTTGCTACATTAACGACAGATATGCATCATGCATGACTCAATGGGGGAATAGTGACGACCCAAAAGCTCCAAGACACGCTCTAGATATATTAAGCAACAGTTGTGCTTCGGCAATTTCCTCAACAAAAAAAAAAGGAATTGTGCTTCGGTGAGCAGAGGTGCATGAGAAGAAAATGAGGTCCACGTACTCCGAATGACCACGTAGGACATAAATTGTAGCCCGATCCTTGCGCTTGAAAATATGGGTGCTGTAGGGAGTCAACCTTTGATAAGTTTTCAGAAAAATCCTTGATGTTTTTTTTACAGTTGAAAAATCCTTGATGTTTTAAGGTCGAGCAAAAAAAACATGGGTGCTATAAGTTTTCAGAAAAATCCTTGATGTTTTTTTAAGGTCGAGCAAAAAGAAAAAGAGGCTCTGGTGGTGCTTTTTTGTAATTCCTGATGTAAAAGGAGTCGCAGGCCAAAAAATCTCGCACACATGTTTAGATAAAATTGACTTTGCCAAAAAAAGAAAGATAAATTGACCCAAGGTGGAACAAAATGTGGTATATATCTTCGTCTTCACGGGGCATATGAACTATTGCCCAACACTTGTCACTTGAACATAATGCTAAAGATTAAAAAAAAATCACCCCCTCCAATTCATATTAATTGTCGTAGCTTTAGTACAATTTTATACAGATCGGAGGGAGTACTATGTTTTATAGTTGAGCATAAATATACTTTGAAAAACAGAGCTGAATATAAATAAATAAATAAAAAGAGCATGAGTGAGAGGTTGGTGTTGACCTCCAATTCTTTTGTAAAAACATGTGGGAGTTTTTAGCCAAAAATAGAAAACATGTGGCGCTCAATCAGTACGATCATGCGTATCCATGCACGTGGCTGGCCTGGGAGCGCGTCGATCGCTGGCGTGTCGCTGCGTCGACGGGCAAAAGGCAAAAGGCAATAGGATGTGTACGCACCAAGGTGAATGGAACAGCTTTGTCCTGGTTTTCCGACGGCGAGGAACGCATGGGAAAGTCGTCTGATGATCGATATTCCAGAGAGACGAATCGTCTATCTATCTGTCCACCGAGACGCGTGGCGTGATATGGAGCCAGCGGTGTGGCGGTTACGTGGGGACGACGATCACCTCCTCACCTCGTCTGGAACTCTGGATCACGTCAGATACGCCTACGCTTTGACTTTGAGCGCACACGCCGTCCTCCGCGCTCCGCTCCGTTCACAACCTCCACGTTGGCTGACTTTTGTGTATCTATCCCCGCGCTCAGCTTAGATCGTGCTTCGTGTTCATCCATCTTGGATCGACCGAATTCTCGATCGGCATCTTCTCTCAAAGATGTTAAGTCAGCTCTAGTCTTTCCCTCAAAATGCTATGACTCCCAGAAGACGTGCGGTGTGGTATGGGGCCAGCGCTGTGGTGGTTACGTATGGACGACGATCGCATCCTGCTCTCCTGATCTGGATCGCGTCAGAGGCGCCTACGCTTTGAGCCTTTGACTCTGAGCGCGCACGCAGACCATCCTCCGCCCCCGTCGTCGGCTAAATTTCGTGTTTTGACCATTTTTCAAAATTTGATCCAGATATGACCCTGTCTTGTAAAAATTTCGAAATCTGACCCTTTTCTTACCGTTAGGATCCATGACGGTAGGGTATAATAGCATACCGCCAAGGTCCCTTGCGGTAGGGTTCTAATCCAGATCTCGATTAACTTCTAGAAAAGGGTCAAAATACGAAAATTTGCCTCCGTTGTCCGTTCCATCAGGCCGCTCAGCTTAGAGCGTCTGCAGGCCGGCCCCCGAAACTAGCCTCAAACGTACGGACGGTCCGTCCGATCACTGACCGGTCATGAAAATCTGATTCAAACGGCGCCTCAACAAGTCTCAAACGTCCGGGCTGGCCGGCTCAAATATGGGGCGCCCGCCACGTCGGACCCGGCCCACACTGGCCCACCCGACCTCAGATATATTTGTCCCCATCCGCTCGTCAGACCAAACCCTAGCCACTTCACACTCCACTCCCCTCCACTCCTTCTGTCACTCAAGCTCACCTAAGGCGATTTCCGACCGTCTCCGGCATGGCGGGCAGCTGATCTGACTCTGACCGGTCTGGATCCGTCGACTGGGGTGTCATCTTGTGCGGGTTGGAGGAGGCAATGGCAGATTGCACTCCACCACTCCCGGGAGGACAACACCCGGCCGATGGAAGGATCTGTCCGACACGACTCCATAGCGTCGGCTCAACGGGCGCTCGGGTCCTCTGGGCTGGATCACCGCGGTCCCGGTAGCCGGAAAATCTCTCCTTCTCCATGCATCACCAGTCGGGCGGACTATGAGTCTCATCGAGAATGGGCGGTGGGAAGGAGACGATAAGGACTGCCGAGGCCCGTATCGCGGCGGCGGAGGCGGCTGATGCAGCGGCGCGGGCGGCCGCAGAGGAGGAAGCCATCCACGCCCACATTGTGAAGAAAGGGCAACGACGGAACACGCGGTCCCTCGCCCCAGAGCAGAATTGGGCGGTCTGTTCCATGGCCGGACTGGCACAGAAGGAGGAGAGCGACGGCGAGGACAACTCCGGCGACGAGCAGATCCAACTCGATCTCTACCGCATCTTCGACCGGTACTTCCGCGAGAAGGACGGCAAAGGCGCCGGGAAGGGCAAGGGTGGCCGTGGATGATCATGATCTTCACCGTAGCCAAACATGCTAAATTTTGGTAGTCCGATGGCATGTTAATAGTGATGGAGTAGCTAGATAACGTGTGTGACGTAGTTGCATGGATTTGAGATATAATAATAAAGATGTCCGGTTGTGAAAAAGCAAATTTAAGGTTTGGCCGATCAGTGTCCACGGACGCGTCAGTAGGTATTTGAAGGGCCGAATTTGCAAAGTTCAGCCGTAGATGCTCTTAGATCGTGCTTCGTGTACATCGATCTTGGATCGGCCGAATGCTCCTCGATCGGCATCTTCTCTGACGGATGTTAAGTCAGCTCCAGTCCTTCCCTCAAAATGCTAGTATAACTCCCTGAAATTTCTGGTTTGGAGAGTTTAATACTACTCCTTCTGTTATGAATTATAAGATGTTCTAACTTATTCTGAATCGAATGTACATGTACAGTTCATATATGGTTTGCATTAAAATATTGAAAGCGCCTTATAATTCAGAACAGAGATGATAACTAGTACGTGCTGTATTTCTCTCAAATGTTGTAACTCATAACACCCCCTCCCTGCCCAAATTTGAGCAGCCCTCAAGTTCTTCATAAACCTTTCCCATCTGAAAAATGGCGCCAACAATTGCTGACTGGCTTGACTCTGCCGCCGCTCCACCCATTCGTCTCCCGCCCACTTGAGTCCATTCTCTAGATGCACAAGCTGAACTTCTCAATCAAATTTGAGAGGTTAAGCTTCAGTGGCGAAGCCACATGTAAGCTGGGTAGTCAATTGACTACCCAGCTTTTTGATAAAATCAATGTATACATGTATTACAAGTTTTAGAGTGGTTGGACTTTTTTAGAACCGTTCGTTGATGTCGATCTAACGGCAGACAAATACGAAGTACTGGGTAGTACTCCGATGAAAGTACGCGAAAGTACTAAAACGAGTGGGGCCGGTACTCGTGACAAGGTGGGGACGCGTTTTAATATAGGGGCAGTTTAGTCCTAGGAAAATTTGCACGCGCCGCCCCTCTCGTCGAATGCAAAACCGCCGCCATGGTGCTACACCTTCCACAATTACTCATCGACGGCCATCTCCGCCCTCTCCTCCAAGTCCACCGCAGTCATCTCCTCCTTCTCGCTGCTGCAACTTCTCTCCACTCAGGCAACCCCCACCCACCCCCACCCCCTCTTCCATCGAAGCAAGAATCGGCAGATCGAGCTGATGGCCGGCGGCGAGAACACCGACTTCGTGCAGATCGCCGGCGGCGACCAGGTCAAGTTGGCCAGGTTGAGGGAGATCCGTTCTTGGTTTGACAACACAAGGCAGATGAGCTGGACGGCAATGGCCACTCTCAAGAATTTGACGAAGAAGGAGAGGGCAAAGCTTTGCCCCCCGCCCGCACAACCGATTCACAAGATCGAGATCCTCCTCTGGGCGATGGAGCAGGCCAATTCGTCCAGCAAGTGGACCAGGCGGAGGTGGTGGGCGTTCAGATCCAGGGTAGAGCATCCACTGGATCAGGAACCCACCGTGCATGAGGTGCCGTTGCAGATTGTGCAGCCTCCAACCGAGTCATCGGAGACTCCGAAGCACAAGATGAGGAGGACAGTGGTCCCGACCTCGCTTCCCCGCCGTTCTCCATGCTTCCCTCGCCGCTCTCCTCGTCTGAACGGCGGCGGTAGCTATGTTTAGAGTAAGCTTCCCCACTCCTCATCTTCCTACTGCTCGTGCTTACATCGTGGTGATACTGATCGTAATAGCTCAGAGAGGGAATGCTATATGGCATTTTAATCTCAATGAATTGCATGAATATTTGAGTACATGGATTTGGAGGATGATTATGATGTATGTGAACCCTATGCATCATATGAACCCTAGGAAAAATTAGTAATGTTCTAGTGGTAGACACTGAAATATTTCGGTACACACCGGTAGGCACTGAAATATTTAGGTACTGCCCTAGGCAAAATTTGTAATGTTGTAGTGGTGGACACTGAAATATTTTGGTACACACCGGTAGGCACTGAAATATTTCGGTACTGCCCTAAGCAAAATTTGTAATGTTGTAGTGGTGGACACTGAAATATTTTGGTACACACCAGTAGGCACTGAAATATTTCGGTACTGCCCTAGGCAAAATTTGTAATGTTGTAGTGGTAGACACTGAAATATTTCGGTACACACCGGTAGGCAATGAAATATTTTGTTACTACAATTTCAGTACACACCGATGCACACTGAATTATTTTAGTACTGCAGTTTCAGTACACACCGGTACACACTGAAATATTTCAGTACTGCAAATTCTATACAAAGTTGGCATTTTGTCATTTATTTGTGAATTAATCCATGCATCATATGTCCTAACTTTGTACATGAGTTTGGGTCAATTTCATGTCTATTTATTGTTAAAATTATTGTCATGCCATGAAACACAAGACAAGTCACTGACCCAAGCTTGCAAAGATGCCATATCAATGTTGCTGATATGAATATGCATGTTTTCACCAAGTGTTGTGTCTGAATTAGAACTGAGCATTTTTTCTTGATGGTATCCATGGATCTAGAACTCCTATGAATTTGCTCATGTTGGATGTTTTGTTGTCCATCATTTGTTCTAGCATTCCGTGCGATTAGATGCCATGACAAGACCCCTGGCAAATTTATTTTCTTGCCTCCAACATCCCAAGTGTGTTTTGCAGGAAAAAACCTGGAGTTCACCAGGCTGGCTGAAGTTGTGAGGCTGGGAGGCTGATGGTGCTGCTACTGGCTGATCCTTCTTCTTTCAGCTTTTGTTCGTCCTTTCTCAAGCCGTTGGACCAGGGCTACTTCCCTATGTGCTGTTAATGTATTAAGTAGTTCCTTCGAATTTGTAGTATTAGTTAGTTTGAATGTGGAAGTACCTTAATTTTTAGGAACGAAATGTTGCTTTGTATGACCAAGGGTTTGATACCTTAATCTTTGGATAATTAATTATGTGAACTGTTGGATGTGGCGCTGTGACGCCCCCGATTTGACCGTGTGATGACTAAAGTCGGGTCGGCTCGTAGGAGTACCCGCAAGTGGCTCTTTGTGGCGGAGCGACAGGGCAGGTTGAGACCGCCTAGGTGAGAGGTGGGCCTGGCCCTGGTCGACGTTCGCGATTACTTAACACGCTTAACGAGATCTTGGTATTTGATCTGAGTCTGGCCATTTGGTCTATACGCACTAGCCATCTACGCGGGAGTAGTTATGGGTATCCCGGCGTCGTGGTATCAGCCGAAGCCTTCGTGACGTCAGCGACTGAGTGGCGCGCGCCGTGTTGGACCGCTTTGACGTAACCGCCGTGATCGTGTGGGTTGCTAGGTCTGCTCGCGGCCGCGTTCGCAACGTGCAGGTGTGCATAGGGCGATGGGCCCAGACCCCTGCGCGCATAGGGTTAGACCGGCGTGTTGACCTCTCGGTTGAGCCTAGGTGGGGCTGCGACGTGTTGATCTTACGAGGCCGGGCATGACCCAGAAAAGTGTGTCCGGCCAAATGGGATCGAGCGTGTTGGGTTATGTGGTGCACTCCTGCAGGGAAGTTTATCTATTCGAATAGCCGTGTCCCTCGGTAAAAGGACGACCCGGAGTTGTACCTTGACCTTATGACAACTAGAACCGGGTACTGAATAAAATACACCCTTCCAAGTGCCAGATACAACCCGGTGATCGCTCTCTAACAGGGCGACGAGGAGGGGATCGCCGGGTAGGATTATGCTATGCGATGCTACTTGGAGGACTTCAATCTACTCTCTTCTACATGTGCAAGATGGAGATTACCAGAAGCGTAGTCTTCGACAGGGCTAGCTATCCCCCTTTTATTCTGGCATTCTGCAGTTCAGTCCACTGATATGCCCCTTTACACATATACCCATGCATATGTAGTGTAGCTCCTTGCTTGCGAGTACTTTGGATGAGTACTCACGGTTGCTTCTCTCCCTCTTTTCCCCTTTTCCTTTCTATCTGGTTGTCGCAACCAGATGCTGGAGTCCAGGAGCCAGACGCCACCGTCGACGACGACTCCTACGATACTGGAGGTGCCTACTACTACGTGCAGGCCGCTGACGACGACCAGGAGTAGTTAGGAGGATCCCAGGCAGGAGGCCTGCGCCTCGTTCGATCTGTATCCCTGTTTGTGCTAGCCTTCTTAAGGCAAACTTGTTTAACTTATGTCTGTACTCAGATATTGTTGCTTCCGCTGACTCGTCTGTGATCGAGCACTTGTATTCGAGCCCTCGAGGCCCCTGGCTTGTATTATGATGCTTGTATGACTTATTTATGTTTTAGAGTTGTGTTGTGATATCTTCCTGTGAGTCCCTGACCTTGATCGTACACATTTGCGTGCATGATTAGTGTACGGTCAAATCGGGGGCGTCACAGGCGCACAACGAAACGCCTCTACCATTGATACTAGTTCAACATGTCGGTCCAATTAGAGACCAACCACTACCATATAGAACAGTTAGCATTTCATACAACAACCTGGCACGTACAAAATATCACACGGTGGAATATCCAGCGAGTAGACCACTAAATACCGAAAACATCACAACATGTCAGAAGTGTTTTAAGCATTTTATCGTTGCAAAAACCTTAGAAAATCCATACAAATGCCGACAACCTTAGCAAACTAGTCATGATTGCTTTTCATGTTGATACAAAGATGTAGAAACATATTGGGTCCGTTTACAACCTTAGCAAACTTGCTTCTCATGTTTACATCACGGCCGCTGGGTGAAGGAGGAGAAAAGCCCACCTACCTAACATGAGTTTTCTCACACACCACGGCCTGCATACGACTACAAACCCAGTGATATGAGCCACGATGCAGGCCCGTGGGTGGTTACAGAATGGAACACCAACAGCACGAGCCCCACGACCCCCACGATCACGATAACGACGAGCGCCTCCCTCACGCGACGAACCGCCTCCCCCAGAACTCAAAAAGGCACCTTCTCCTCCATTCCTCCCTCATTATGCGAACCACGTCCATCTACTCCACAAACTACAACCACCGTCTCTGTCTCAAAACCGCCGTCGCTGGAGAAGGGCAATGGCGGAGGAGCCGTCTACCAAGCGTCACTGTGGCAAGATGTCCGACCAGAGCATCAAGGAAGAGCAGAGCATCAAGGAAGACGACGTTCAGGTCCCCGGTGAGAAGCGCGACTACACCACCAAACTTGACAAGGTGGAACTCCACGGCAAAGAGACGCTGGAGGTCGTCTGCACCAGCAATCCAGATACTACCGACGAAATGCTCACGAGGCTCTTCATGAAAGCCGTCGGCATGTATCCTAGATTCGTCGGCGTTGATGTGGAGTATACCAGGGATGACGAACCTCCGCAGTACGCAGCAGTTCTGCAGTTATGCGTGGATGAACTCTGCCTGGTCTACCACATCGCTGCGGCCACAAAATGGTGAGCCATCCTACTCATATACCCTAGTTTCTCAACTACATGTACTAGTGTAGATTGTGAAGTGGACGCACTAGTGTGGTTTCTCAAGTACATGCACTGGCATAGATTTTTACCCTGATGCACTGGATTAGTATCTTAAAATCTTGCACCAGATTAATCACCAAACTTGATATACTAGTGTAGTTTCTGATCTTGATGCATTAGTGTTGTGTCTACCGCTGTGGATGCATTAGTGTTATTTTCTGAAGTTGATGCACTGGACTAGATGTATTAGTGTTGTGTCTACTAGTGTAGTTTCTGATATACTAGTGTAGTTTCTGATATTGATGCATTAGTGTTGTGTCTACCGGTGTGGATGCACTGGACTAGATGTATTAAAAGTTGTTTCTGAAGTTGATGTAGTGAAGTAGTTTGCTGTAGTGTTATTTTCAACTGTATGATCCAAAAAGAGAAATAACATCATGTACTTCATGCATTCATCACTCGTATTGTTTGGTTCTAGCACTAGCATTGTCACACTTTGCCACAATTTTTTGCCAAGTTTGCCTAAGGTTAGTTCATCAAAATGAGGGCCACAAGTTGGCAAGCCTAAGGGAATCTTGCCACACTTTTTGTGTGTATGCCATGTGGGACCCAAGTGTGGCTTGCCTAAGGTGTGGCTTGAACCAAACACACACCTAAGTTGGTCAAACTTGCCTAACCTTAGGTGTGGCAATCTTTGGCAAACTTAGTCACAAACCAAACAACTCCTAAATCTTCAAAATTACTACTAATCTTCAATATGTCTCTCCCCTTGAAGGCCCAAGCGCCTCAAGAGCTTCCTCCAGGAGAAGAAGTTGTTCACCTTTGCCGGTTTCAGCATTCATAATGACAAACAGATGCTGAAGATGTCTGGTTTGGAGATCAACCCCGAAAAGTACATCGACATTCAGAAAAACTATAGAGTTCCATATGCCGGCAGAAAGAAGCAGTACGACTCCTTGGCTGATGTTGCAGCCAGCGTCATCCACCCATTTTACCAAAACATGAAGAAGAAGATCAACAGGACCGAAGACCATAAACTGTGGGGGATCAGCCCGCTGCCAGACTACCTCATCGAGTACGCAGCGAAGGATGCGTACGCCACCTACAAGGCTTGGAAGATAATAGACAACATCAAATCAGGTGTGGAAATTTCAGAAGCACAGGAGGCTGACCCCTACTACCACTGCCACTACGCGGCATGAAGAGAGATCAAAGTCTGCCTTCAAGTTGCTAGCGCAGTGTCCTTTTATGATATCTATGTTTCTTTGTTGTTCGGTGTGTCTGAACTTATGTCCTATGGTGTGTCTGAACTTATGCTGTGCGGTGGTTGATCTGCCGTTTATCTTAAGAGTTTGCTGCTACTCTGGTTTAGTGTTCCAAGTTGTTAATACTATTTTGGTGATGCATGATAAGCCTTGTACAATGCTTGATGCGTACGGTGGTGCTTAGAAAAATAAACAGGGTTTTTCTGAAGCACCGGTGCCTATTTCTACAGGAGAGACGCCTAGTTAAGCGTCTACCCTGTACAAATAAGCACCTGTGCTTAAGAAAAGCTTCGTATTTTGTTTATGCATTATTTCAAATTCATAGTAGCTTGTGAATGGAACTTTGTGGCAGCCAGCCTCTACCATTGATACTAGTTCAACATGTCGGTCCAATTAGGCCTTGTACAATGCAGGGTGCTTAGGAGAGGTGCTTAGAGAAATAAACCAGGTTTTCCTTAAGCACCGGTGCTTATTTGTACAAGGTAGACGCTTAACTAGGCGTCTCTCCTGTAGAAATAGGCACTGGTGCTTCAGAAAAAACCGCTTTATTTTTCTAAGCACATCCCTAAGCACCTTGCATTGTACAAGGTCTTAGAGACCAGCCTCTACCATATATAACAGTTACCATGTCACACTACAGTCTATAAAACATCACACAGTGGAATAATCATAGCTAGTAGAGCATTAGTTACCAGTTAATAATAGTTGCAATCCATCACAAGCAATAGTACCTAGATATGAGTAGATATAGGTACGGTAATACACGACAAGTACTCGCAAACAAGAGCTAACATAACAAGTTCTAAATGAGGTGGATGGTGATCATCATCCTCAAGTCATGGCGACTGGTGTTCGCAACAGTGAGTAGGATGGCCTGTCCTACCCGAAGATTCTTGCCACGAAGGAACTTCTTCCACCCTGCCCTTCTCAAGACAGTGCGACCGTCCGTGTCCACTGCATAGGCACAGCTGGTGATGGAGCCCGTTCTGGTAAGGCGTAGTCCAGCAGCCATGCCTTCTTCGTCCGGGTCGATGCCACAGCTATCAAGTAACCTCTTAGGTAATTTCTGAAAACAGTTGACATGATATATGATCATGTCACGTGCAATTATCAACAAAGCATACACTTCAAGACACATATATCATTGGATTCAACACTGAGCATATATATCATCACATCACTACACTATACGCCAAGCATCAAATTACTACAGTAATTAGGCATATCATTAGATTACTGCGTACACTAAGCATATCATCGCATATTACTACACTACATGCATGTCATAAAATTCTTCACTAAATGAATTCTAAACTAGGCCTCTCATCACAGTACTACAACATGCATATCATATGAACTACTACACTAACTAAGCATGCATATCATGTAATTACCACACTAAGTAACATACCATGATATGCCGTTTAACATTCGTCCTTGTGAGGCGGGTCACGAATGGCTTCCCTAGGTAGTCTTCACGTAGCGGAAGCATGTCCCAGAGGTTGCCGATTTCCTCGTCGCCCAGTCTGAGTCCTTGGGCATACAGGTATTCAACAAGTGGGTTCTCATCATCATCTGAATCGTCATCATCTGAATCAGCACCATCTTCCTCCTCATGAACTTCATCCTCACTATCCGGAATCAAATTTAGATAGATAACAGAAATCCTGGGCCTATCTCTTCTGAAGGAGAAGCTGATCAATTCACCCCCACTAAGACGCATGCGGGCGATGAAACGATCCCAATCATCTCCTCCTATCTGGGTTATCTTTCGCCCCTTCTCGACCTGCATAGTGTATGGGCCCCCAAGAGCGTCGAAGGTCACGGTGTCTCCGATGAGCTCATTGAATGGCAATCTCACATTGCATGGTACGATCTGTGTAAGATAAAAACAAATAACAGACACAATACATTAGTGGAAATAGCAAAAAAAAGAATGTACTGTCAGAAGGTTCATATAAATTGTTACCGCTGCAACAACAAAAGAAGGCTGGAAGTAGATGCCGAACAGCGTGGCAGTAGAAAGGCTGGTCCGGCACCGTGAGTTGCAGCGTCCACATGGTGCTTCCTCCATTCTACACAGAACATGTTGAACTCTAAGTTGAATTGTACATAGTACAATACAAAGATCATACATATAATAAATCATAGTGATAACCTATACTGGCAATGGCCAATCAATCTATTTACTATCATCTACGTAATAAAGCAATGCCAATGACAATGGCAATGCCCGTCTCATCTAAACCTGGGAATAGTTCGGCATCCAAACTAAAACCAGTCCAATCCACGGCACACATCAAAACCAAACCAATCCAGATATTTTCATTTAGAATCTAGACCAAACCGAACTATACATGCTCGTCATCCAACCCAGTCCAAACCGTTTTCAACTTTTGGATTGAATCCAAAGGTTCAAACCGTGGACAAAGCCATATGCGAGGGCACGTCATGAATCTAGATCAGACATGACATCGAGAGATCCCACGAGCTCCGGCCGGCAACAGCCAATCGGCTCAGATCCGCCTCCGTAGGGAGACGCGGTTGGGGAAGGGAAGAAGAGGGGAGATCTCACGTACTTGCCGGAGTTGGCGGCGGCCGCGCACCGGCAGCGAAGAGAGGGGTCGTCGGGAGATGGCGGCGGCGGCGGCGCTGGTCGAGAAGGGGAGAAAGAAAGATGTGGAGTGGTCGAGACGGGGAGAAAGAAAAATGTGGTACATGTGGTGGCGTGGTTGTGTGGATGACAAGGGGACCCACTTGTGAGACCGATAGCAATTGATGGCAAACCGCAGGAGGTGCACGACCGCGTGCACGACCGCCACGTCCCCACGTGGAATGGGGACGGCCGGGTGGGTGTGTCAAGTCAAATCGGCACCCGCGGCTTCTCGGTAACTCCAACAGGCAGGAGCAGTGCATTTCTTCCCCAAATCGGGTAGAAAACCCTCGTCCTCTCCCGAACCTAACCACCCTCTCTTCCTTCCTCACCACCTCACCACCCTCTCCTCCTTCCTCACCACCCTCCTCCCTTCCTACGCCTCCCTCCTCCTGTCTTCGACCGACGATGAAACGCGGGCGTGAAGATGCGGCGGACGAGCCGGAGGCAACCATCGGAGCAGAGCAGTCTGCTGCCGTGGCTGCAGCCGTGGGTGGAGCGGCTGAGTCCGCCGTAGCGGTGAAAGCTGGCGGTGCAGCGACCGTTGTGCCTGCTCCCGCTGCCATCGCAGCCGTGGAGGCACCCGTCGGCAAGCAGAAGGTCGGGGAAGATCTGGAGGAGGAGGAGATGAGAAGGCTTAAGCGCAAGGTGCATGACGAAATCGAAGAGCTCTACGAGGAGAACGCCATAAAGGAGTTCGACGTAGATTGCAGGAAGGGCAGCGACTTCGACGAGGATGCCATCGACGAGCTATCTGAGGTAGTACTCTGTTTTTGCTCTTTTTTTTATGACATTGGGGTTTTTCTTGTTAACTAGATGAGCATCAATTTCACTTGGGCGTGCTAGTTGTACATATGTAGGATTGTAGGGATTTAGCATAGATCTTCATGTTGGATCTGGATTTTTAAATCTGATTCCAGCAGATACTCTGTTTTTTTCATGGCATTGAGGTTTTTCTTGTTAACTAGATGAGCATCAAATTCATTAGGGCGTGCTAGTTGTACGTATGTAGGATTGTAGGGATGTAGCATAGATCTTCATGTTGGATGTGGAATTTTAAATCTGATTCACATTCTGATTCCAGCAGATACTCTGGTTTTTTTTCATGGCATTGGGGTTTGTCTTGTTAACTAGATGAGCATAAGTTTCACAAGGGATACATTAATGAAAGAAGTGGGGTAATGAACCCAAATACAAGAAAATGTTCATGGCAGGGATACATTAATGAAAAAAGTGGGTTAAACAATGGATATATGGCAGGATTCTCCATTGGCTTCCCCAGGACAGTGACAAAATGCTGCAGTTCCTGATTCATTTTAGTTTATGTAGATGAATTAATTTGCACACATGTTCATAGATGATCAGTTTGCACACATGTTCATAGATGATCCATTTGCAAATTCTGTACAGATTTCCATTTTGCAAAGGAAGTGATTGCTCCCTTAATAATTATGGGCTGACACAAAATCAAAACATTTCATGTAGCCAATTTTCCCCAGTATATTATCTAGATGATCACAGCCACATCTCTCATCAATATGAGCAGTGAGACACCCCATAGCTCCTTTACCAATTTCCTTCTGAAACTTATCAGGGTCTAACAATGTTGGAGAAGCAGTATTGCCGCTGTCAGAAAGAATAATGGTTTCTTCATTCCAGTAGATAGAACAAACCCCCCTTGTGTGAAACATGGAGGAGTATAATGAAGCCATTTTTCTGATTCCAATCAGAATTACACCTGTAACAAGTATCAAATATCATTAAACCAAGCCAGTTCATGAAGTCTTTCATGTGTTAATTATGTACTACTTGTGCACTAATCTATAAATGCAACTATTCCACCGTCCATATTTATGCATGTCAATTTCTTTGGCTCAATTATGTATGTGCACATACGCCTTATTTCTAGCAAATAGATAGTTGCCATGTTACACATGTGTACTTTCAAAACATTGTAATTAAGGCAATGTACCATAATAGATTAGCTGAGTTCTTCTATGTGTACTAATTCACTAATTCACAGGAGGATGACGACGACGTGGACTACGGCATGGACAGCAGGCACAGCAAGAGCCGCTACACCCTGAGGCATCTGATTGCTGGCAAGATCAAGTACCGTTTCTTTGGCAAGATTGGGTGCCCTTTCTGTTGCAAGGTGATCGGTGGCGGCATAGATGGCATGATCCAGCATGCCTTCAGCACTGGCAATGGACATGGTAAGAACCATAAGGCCAGTACTCTGGCTAAACATGCGGCCTACGCACGCTTCCTCGAGATTGTCAAAGTCAATGAGCCCTACAACCTCCATTGAAGAAGGGAGAGAAGTGATGTGCTGCTAGAGTGCTGCTGCTGCCCCAGGACCGCCGTGTCCTCTTATGTTATCTATGTTTCTTTGTTGTTCGACTCTAAAACTGATGTCCTATGGTGTGTCTGAACCTATGCCGTTTATCTTAAGAGTTTGCTGCTACTCTGGTTTAGTGTTCCAAGTTGTTAATACTATTTTGGTGATGCATGTTAAGCCTTGTACAATGCTAGATGCTTAGGGTGGTGCTTAGAAAAATAAATAGGGTTTTTCTGAAGCACCGGTGCCTATTTCTACAGGAGAGACGCCTAGTTATGCGTCTACCCTGTACAAATAAGCACCTGTGCTTAAGAAAAGCCTGGTTTATGACTATGGTAGTTATAGCTTGGCATGATTATGTTTAGTGTATAACTCAGCATGATTATAGCTTCACAAAATTAAAGCATGCAAATGATTGCCGATTCCACCTATTGCCAAATCAAGCTTTGTACTGATGATGCATTAGATATTGCTATAAGTAGAGGATGCTCATGATTGCCAAAAGTACCTATTTCCACTTTCTGATAAGAACTAAACGTGTATGAAATGATGCTAAAAGTAGAGCATGAGCATGAGCATTTATCAATTGATGATCAATTGATGCTACCTATTTGTGTTTGAATGGGCTCAATAAAGCTGGTGCTGGTTTATGCTCTCTGCGTGACCGTGATGGTAACGAAGACACTTGGTTGGCTATGGTCTTGCTGTCAAATTTAAGTTTCAGTTCTTTAAGACTCTTTGTTTTTGCTGCTTCCTCGGGATCGACTAGCTTTCTCGGGCGTCCACGTGCTCTCTTCCTTTTTGGGGAGTTGGGTGCACCACTTTTGGGGGAGTTGGGTGCACCGGTATCCTTCTGGGAGTTGGATGTGTCGGGTTCGTTGGAACCATCAGGATTGTTGACTAATTGTACGTCGTCTTCTGAACCATCAGGTAGAACTGCTTGCTGGGCATCGTACACCTCCTTCTGTATAAGAGAGAGTGCTGCGTTAGTTCTAATCATGAGACTTATGAAATAAATGATATATTCTTGATGTAGCACTAACCGTTATGGGGAACTTATATGATTCGAGACGAAGCGCGTTGCAATTTGAATGCAGTAAGGCTGTACATATTTTCCACCTGAAAATATCTATCCTTGCCTATATTTGATAACCGACACTTACGTCAGCATAGCTTTCAAGCTAAACAAAGTACAAATGTAAATTAGGCATTCAATTACCTGGTTCAAAATATCGGTCATTTCATCCCCGTTCCATGACAACATGTACTGCAGTGTCCAAACCGCACAGGAAGTCCTGCGATGTTTAGTTAAAGATCAGTAATCTTATTCGTGTAGGCAAATAATAATTTATGAGGCCATGCGTACCCATCGGTCTGTTGTGGTATGTTCTCATAGCGTTTTTTGGTCCATTCGGCAAAATTGATGTTCTTAGCTGGTGATATCAACCCATTCTTGACAGCTTCGTCGATGCAGAACTGAATCGAGTCCACCTAGGGTACGACGAGTTATACATAGGGTTACGGTACTTTGGGAGCTCATGTGCCATGCGGATCAAAAGAGGCAGCAAGAGAACACTTACAAGAGAATCTTCCTTGGTCTTCTCGCAATGATAATTCATGGAGTTCAGAGTCTGAATTTCTTTTTTGTCAAAATTAAACATCATTAGCATCCAATGGTTTTGGTGTACATTCAGTGGGACATGCACCTGCAGTAAAATTTGGGTTGGGTTGAGAACCGAAATTTGTCGTGTACAGTGTGTACATAAACTATGAAAGTGAGGAAAACATGTACCTTTCGGCGCCCTACAAATTTTTCTGCTACACGAGCTAACCATGAGGCTGCACGTCCAACAGGAACCACCCCCTTCATTTGTAACAGCTTTTCGGTTTCTTGAGGGGATATGATTGAGGTAGTATCATTCTCAATTTGGCTAATGCGAGCATATGCCATAATAACCTGCCAAATTTTCAATCATACAATAATAAGAAAGTTGTTGCAGTAATGATGTAGACTAGAGTATAATGGGCTTACATCACCATAAATGTATTTGTCGTCCAAATTTCGCTTCAGTTTTTCTGCTGTGAGGGTAATGTCTCCGATTCTAGCTATTTCAACAGGGTCGTATGTTCCGCGGATGTAAACGGCTGTCTCTATGTCCTCATCCGTGAACTTGTAATCATTACCAAAGACAGGCTTCATCGGAGTTAATTGTGGTTTCTCATTGTTTTCCGTCACATGTCTTGCACTTGGTGTAGTCGAAGTCCCTGCCGTGAATTGGCTAGCCCTAGGAGTTCCTGTCAGGGATGAATTGCACACATTGACTTGATCCTACAAAGAACAAAGGTAGTTCATCATTAGTTTGTTACTTTTAGATATTAACGTGTTGGGCCATAAAGATCACCTGCACGCCTCCTTTCTGTGACACTGATTGTCGGTTGCTTGTAAATTCGTATTTTAATTCCTGTAACAATGCAAACAATAATGAACATGAAGGAACATATTCATACAAAATACAAAATGCACAGTATGACATACATGTAGTTCCCTCCTTAAGTCTTTAATTTCGTCCTCGGCCTTCGACAACCTAGGATTAGTGCCAGTTTTAGTCTTCATGTCGATCAAGTCTTCACCTAGCGTCTGGTATTTGACATCAAATCTGTGCTCAATTTCCATTAACTTCCTGCCTACCTTCTTTTCATGATCAGCTAAGCGTGCATTCATGGCTTCAACTACCATGTCAATCTGTGTAAACAAAATAAAACCCCGTTGATAACAATAGCTAAATGAATGAGGTTCCATGACACCTATTTGTGATATTGCAAAAACAAATAGTCTTTGGAGTACATACTTGCTGGCTACTAAATTGCTGTCCTTGTGATGGTGCTCGATACGAATCATGTTGATGCACATGTTCATCATTTTTTCTTGGAAAATTATTAGAATTCTCAGACGGTCGTTGAGGAGCACAAATTTCCATGACAGCCTTTTTTTATAAAATATAATGAACCATTAGTACCAAATAAAAAATCGGATATAGAAAGTTCAATTGTAGATAGGTACCAGCCCGTTATGAAGACCTCCTTTGTCGTAAGCATCGCTTCTTAAAGTAGCCGTCATTTCGTCCCATCGTGCGATCAATGGAGGGGGTCTAGAAGCATACATCAATCGGCCACTACGCACGTGCTCCCAGTACCAATACTACACAATAAATTAGTTCATCACCATACAGATATGCAACAGAACAATAATTAAAGGACATTAAGTAGTGATCTAGCACTAACCTGGAGCAGAATTAGATTTCCTTGTAGATTTACGTGATCTCGATTTCTAAACTTGTGAACGGACTTGAAGAAGTGATTAAGTGTGAAACATCCCCAGTTAAATTTCCGAAGGTTTTGAAGATCTGTAACAAGGTTGAGAAATTCCGAGTCCACATAATGTTGTGCTGTTGGTGCTAGAACAGTACCAATTGCGTACAGAATGAACCGTCTCAGGAAATCGCCGTCTGGGGCTTTGGAAGCTCGGATCGCCGTTTCAAGGTCAAAAATCAAAATTTGCCCATTGTTTGCATAGGCGATAAACAATTCTATGTCGGTTTGCATTTCCAGATGTGGCTCTATATCCTCCCCTTCTATCGGAATGCCAAATATACACTGCACGTCCTCTTTTGTTATAGGAATTGGCGTTTTTCCGATGGTAATGGATTGGGTGTCCATATCTATGCTCTTGGCTAGTCTAACCAACATTATGCGCCGTAGAGTCACTTCATGCATCTGGGTTAGACCGCCAAGACTGGTTTCTGATATGATGTACTTTTTGTGGTCTGGTGACAACAGTTTCATGGTTTTTTCGAACCTTGTCTGTGAGCATACTAACTTCATATGACCATGCTTTTCGCCGAGTTCCTGTTACATGCCATTAAATTATACTGAGTACAGATGAATTATGTGTATGAAACGATTGTACACAAACAGTCAATTACTTACTGCATCGGTAATTTCGGAGATGGGCTTTTCTCCATTATGAAGGTTCGTATCTGAAACTGACATTGCTGGCTCATATGCAATGATAAAATCCGGCTCAATTAATCTGAACAAAATTGGAAAATGTATAACAAAATTAGCAGCGAATTAATTTTAACAAAATTAACTGGGTCATTTAACATATGATCCACTTATGGGTTTAAGCACAAAACCTATTTGGGTGCAAAACCTATGAGGGTTCAACCACTAAAGGAGCGTCCGACAACGATTATAAAGAGTTACGATCAGGTAATACCTTCTCTCGGAGACGGTGCCGCCGAGTAGATGGCGGCGGTTAGTGCGTCGCAAACTATAAGTGTCGGTATAGCGCGGTCGACGGCGCAAAGGAAAAACGGCGCATTCACGCGAGGAGGAGGCGGCGAGAAGAACACTGACGTCCGACCCCTCAGATCACGTTGGCGGTGGGCGGCGAGTGGTGGCCGCCGACTCCTGTATTCCGTGGGCGACCGGCGTCTCCGAACTGATCTTGCAGCGGTCGTGGGAGGTGCGGACGGCCCGGGTGGTTAGAATGCGGAGCTGTAATCGCGGGATTTAGGGAGGGGTGGGCCGCGTGAGTTATGTGAGATTTGGATAAATGATATAAAAAAATAGGAAAATCTTGTCAACTCGTTTAGGGGTTTAGGGGTTTAGGGTTATTAGGGTTTAGGGGTTTAGGGGTTCAGGGTTTAGGGTTTAGTTGGGGGGGTTAGGGTTATCAGGGTTCAGGGTTTATGGTTTAGTGGGGGGGTAGGGTTATCAGGGTTTAGGGTTTAGTGTTAACATGCAAGCCCGGAAATGCGCGTGTCAGAGATCGTACTTGCGTGTACATGTACTAATGATCCCAAACTTTCTTAATGGCATCCCATGACCACATAGAGAATGCATGCATAATGGTTTCCATGTGGGGCAAAATTTTGAATGTTTTTACGGTTTAGCGGGGGGGGGGGTTAGGGTTATCAGGGTTTAGGGTTTAAGGGTTTTAGGGTCGACGGAACTATGTTTGTCTTACAGTGGACGTAGCACACACACCGGACATTGGTGGAGCGTTGGTCTACAATGGATTCCCTCCGGTAGCATCGATCCGGTCCGTTGACTGGCTCGGCCGACAAACTTCGTGTTGGGGATCGTAGCAGAATTTTAAAATTTTCCTACGCTCACCAAGATCCATCTATGGAGTATACTAGCAACGAGGGGAAAGGAGTGCATCTACATACCCTTGTAGATCGCGAGCGGAAGCGTTCCAATGAACGTGGTTGATGGAGTCGTACTCGCCGTGATCCAAATCACCGATGACCGAGTGCCAAACGGACGGCACCTCCGCGTTCAACACACGTACGGTCCAGCGACGTCTCCTCCTTCTTGATCCAGCAAGGGGGAAGGAGAGGTTGATGGAGATCCAGCAGCACGACGGCGTGGTGGTGGATGTAGCGGGATCTCGGCAGGGCTTCGCCGAGCTTCTACGAGAGGGAGAGGTGTAGCAGGGGAGGAGGGAGGCGCCCAAGGCTGTAATGTTGCTGCCCTCCCTCCCCCCCTTTATATAGGCCCCCTGGGAGGGGGGGCGCCGGCCTAGAACCCATCTGGAGGGGGGGCGGCGGCCAGGGGGGTAACTTACCCCCCAAGTCAAGTGGGGCGCCCCCCCCCCACCCTAGGGTTTCCAACCCTAGGCGCAGGGGGGAGGCCCATGGGGGGCGCCCCAGCCCACTAAGGGCTGGTTCCCTTCCCACTTCAGCCCATGGGGCGCTCCGGGATAGGTGGCCCCACCCGGTGGACCCCCGGGACCCTTCCGGTGGTCCCGGTACAATACCGATAACCCCCAAAACTTTCCCGGTGGCCGAAACTGGACTTCCTATATATAATTCTTCACCTCCGGACCATTCCGGAACTCCTCGTGACGTCCGGGATCTTATCCGGGACTCCGAACAACTTTCGGGTTTCCGCATACTCATATCTCTACAACCCTAGCGTCACCGAACCTCAAGTGTATAGACCCTACGGGTTCGGGAGACATGCAGACATGACCGAGACGCCTCTCCGGTCAATAACCAACAGCGGGATCTGGATACCCATGTTGGCTCCCACATGTTCCACGACGATCTCATCGGATGAACCACGATGTCGAGGATTTAATCAATCCCGTATACAATTCCCTTTGTCAATCGGTATGTTACTTGCCCGAGATTCGATCGTCGGTATCCCAATACCTTGTTCAATCTCGTTACCGACAAGTCTCTTTACTCGTACCGCAATGCATGATCCCGTGACTAACGCCTTAGTCACATTGAGCTCATTATGATGATGCATCACCGAGTGGGCCCAGAGATACCTCTCCGTCATACGGAGTGACAAATCCCAGTCTCGATCCGTGCCAACCCAACAGACACTTTCGGAGATACCCGCAGTGTACCTTTATAGTCACCCAGTTACGTTGTGACGTTTGGCACACCCAAAGTACTCCTACGGTATCCGGGAGTTGCACGATCTCATGGTCTAAGGAGAAGATACTTGACATTGGAAAAGCTCTAGCAAACGAACTACACGATCTTTGAGCTATGCTTAGGATTGGGTCTTGTCCATCACATCATTCTCCTAATGATGTGATCCCGTTATCAATGACATCCAATGTCCATAGTTAGGAAACCATGACTATCTGTTGATCAACGAGCTAGTCAACTAGAGGCTTACTAGGGACACGTTGTGGTCTATGTATTCACACATGTATTACGATTTCCGGATAACACAATTATAGCATGAACAATAGACAATTATCATGAACAAAGAAATATAATAATAACCATTTATTATTGCCTCTAGGGCATATTTCCAACAGTCTCCCACTTGCACTAGAGTCAATAATCTAGTTACATTGTGATGAATCGAACACCCATTGCGTCCTGGTGTTGATCATGTTTTGCCCTAGGGAGAGGTTTAGTCAACGGATCTGCTACATTCAGGTCCGTATGTCACCATTATTTCCATTGCAGCCTGTCCATCATCCTGCATTTTGGCAAGAACAAGCTAGAGTTGTACACACCCTGATTTAATGCTCAAAACATCGGTCTATACCTCAAGGGGACATTGTAAAATAATTGTTTTCAAAAATTTCTTTCATAGACATGTTGCACACATGATCTCTTCGACAAACAAAACTAGGTTTCCAAGTTTTTGTATTTTTTTGAATTTTTTTGAATTTATAATGCCCTCTAGACTGACTGCTGAAAACATCGGTCTATGCCTCAAGGGGGCATTGTAAAATAATTTTTTTCAAAAATTTCTTTCATAGACATGTTTGGCACATGTGTGTCACCATGTACAAGAAATTTTGGGTGATTTGGAGGCGGTGGAAAAATTCACCTTTTTTCAAAAACTGGCTTAAGTTACCAAATGGTCCCTCCGGAATGCGGGCATTTTTTCGACCATCTCCAAATCACCTCAATTTTGGCACACATGATCTCTTGCACAAACAATGCTAGGTTTCGAAGTTTTTGTATTTTTTTGAATTTATAATGCCCTCTAGACTGACTACTGAAAACATCGGTCTATGCCTCAAGGGGGCATTGTAAAATAATTTTTTTCAAAAAAAATTTCATAGACATGTTTGGCACATGTGTGTCACAATGTACAAGAAAATTTGGGTGATTTGGAGGTGGTGGAAAAATTCACCTTTTTCAAAAACTGGCTTGAGACCAAATGGTCCCTCCGGAATGCTGGCATTTTTTCGACCACCTCCAAATGACCTCAATTTTGGCACACATGATCTCTTGCACAAACAATGCTAGGTTTCCAAGGTTTTGTATTTTTTTGAATTTTTTTGAATTTATAATGCCCTCTAGACTGACTGCTGAAAACATCGGTCTATGCCTCAAGGGGGCATTGTAAAATAATTTTTTTCAAAAATTTCTTTCATAGACATGGTTGGCACATGTGTGTCACCATGTACAAGAAAATTTGGGTGATTTGGAGGTGGTGGAAAAATTCACCTTTTTTCAAAAACTGGCTTAAGTTAGACCAAATGGTCCCTCCGGAATGCGGGCATTTTTTCGACCACCTCCAAATCACCTCAATTTTGGCACACATGATCTCTTGCACAAACAATGCTAGGTTTCCAAGGTTTTGTATTTTTTTGAATTTTTTTGAATTTATAATGCCCTCTAGACTGACTGCTGAAAACATCGGTCTATGCCTCAAGGGGGCATTGTAAAATAATTTTTTTCAAAAATTTCTTTCATAGACATGTTTGGGACATGTGTGTCACCATGTACAAGAAAATTTGGGTGATTTGGAGGTTGTGGAAAAATTCACCTTTTTTCAAAAACTGGCTTAAGTTAGACCAAATGGTCCCTCTGGAATGCGGGCATTTTTTCGACCACCTCCAAATCACCTCAATTTTGGCACACATGATCTCTAGCACAAACAATGCTAGGTTTCCAAGGTTTTGTATTTTTTGAATTTTTTATGCCCTGGGCAATGTCAGTTCGAAACACTCTAGAGATACTTCCTCAACCAATGATGCGACCCAAGGACCTTCATGCAAAAACCAGGCACCTGCATGCAAGAGTCCGGGACCTGCATGTGAATAGTGATTCATCAAGGCCTTGACAGCTGCTGGCACAACGGCTGCCGCCCGATTTGCATGCAGCGAAGATGAACGTGCATGGAGGTTTCTCAAATATTTCCAAGCACACCCCACTGGGCCCCGCTTATTTAAAAAATACGTCAGTCATTAATGATCTCTAAATGAAGAATATGCATGATGATTATGAATATGCATGACAACCATAGTAAGGGTGAAGAATCATATTCATCCTACAATGAGGACCAACGCTTGCTAAAATCACCTCGATGAAGGTATTTAAGCAGGTAAAGGAGCTGGTCGAGGGGCGATGTGGGACTATTTTTAGTTACACGAGAACAACGCGCGAGATCGTACGTGATGAGGGCCGTCCGGAGCTGCAACCTCGGATGGGCCGGTGTTTGGGTCGACGTAGGAAAACGGCCTGCCATGCATGAGCCATGCAGACCGTGGGATCGCGCGGGAGATCCGTCTGGCGGCCGTGCGTGCGTGCAGAAATACATCACAAAAATTATTCTACTCGACAATAACAAGTGCTCCATGCTAGCCCTTATTCCTGTTCGAAATACATCATCATTCTTAAAGTTGGACATCAAATGATACACACAGAAAATGGAAACGAAAGATGTCGAACTAATACAGTAACATGGCAGTACAACCGCACTTCACTAAATTACTGTCACGATGAAATAGAATGTAAAGACCACGTCACACAAAGCTGAATGGCACACGACTTTCTCTGGCTCATCGTCGGTTCATGCTGTATGTAGACATCACAGTTCAGCCTCGAGATCCTACACAGAAGAATAGAATAAATCACATGGACATCAATTATGAGTAAAACACATGCAAAAAATAAATATGAACATATTTCGTACCTCTAGCAATTTAGCGCATTTACGTCGATTGTGACCAGGATTCTTGCAATAGCCACAGATATTCTGTGATCTTGACTTCTTTGTCTTTGCCTGCAGCCTTTTCTTCGGTGCACCTCGGCCTGGCACATGCACGGGATCCAGAACCTTATCAACTTTCTCCGAGTGCGGCATCAACGGGCCAAACCTAATGTTGTTATGCTGAGCATTAGTTGACTCCTTGCTGTCAGCTTGTTCAAAACTTGATTGCTTGCCATGATGTTGTGCTTGCAAAAGCATAATTAGACGGTGATAGTCCTCATCAGAGTGGCATGCCTTGAAACTTGCGGCGTGACTACAATTCCGCAACTCGCGGTACCTCTGCAGGCTTACCGAATAGTCATACATCTGGTTTTTTCTGGTAGGTGTGTATGCACATTTTGCATTCATAGTCCACCTAGTGGGAACGCAACAACTGGGCAGAATTGTTTGTTTTAAAATCCCCAATATGTAAAAAATATGGGAACATGGTGTGCCTGCGCATTCCAGCTTACGGCAAGAACAACTCACCCTGTGCAAAAGACCTCCTTGCTCTTCAATGCGCACTCCAAACTTTTTATCCATTCTTTCCTGCTTGGACACAACATAAGTGGAATCTTCTGATCCATCTAGTATCTCTCTGATCTGACATTTGCTGACAGCATCTATGCTCCATAAGACCATCTTAAAGACACTAGGTGTGAAAACTGTTGCGGCGTGTTTCTCAAACGGCGAAGCATTTTCCTCTGTAAATGGAACGGACTGCAAGGCTTCGACGTCATGGAGAGCTTCGTTAATCCGTCGCGACGCAAGGCAACGCTCATAGTGCTCTAGCATTTCAAACAACGACATCTTACCCTCAAGATGCGTATGTAGCACAGAGTTCAAGCTCTCACTCCTCTGATTGCTGCTCAATCCTAGGAAACAATGCCCCTCAAGATATGGAGCACACCACAACTTTCTCATTTGATACATCTGATGCAGCCAAGACTCCTCACTGGTTACTTTATTCCGTTGTAAGAAGTATATCCATTCTATCTCATGCTCTTCAATGGAAGAAGTATCATAAATGAAAGATCTGAATTCCTCCTTTACGTCGTCATCATGCAGATGGCGTACAATGTTCTGCTGAATGTGCCATATACATAGTCTATGGTTTGAGTCTGGCCAGACCACCCTGATTGCTCTCTGCATTGCAAGGTCCCCATCTGTGATCACAGATATCGGATGCTTCTGTGCCATGCAATCAGAAAAGGTCCGCAACATCCACTCGTATGCCTGGCCTTGTTTCATGAGAAATTATACCACAGCCAAAAATGACAGTGCTCCGGTGGTGATTCAACCCGACAAACGGCACGAATGGCAGATTGTATTTGTTGGTTCTGTATGTGCTATCAAAAACAATGACGTCTCCGAAAGCCTCGTAGTCAAGTCGCGATTGACTATCAGCCCAGAACAGTCCCTTCAGATGGCCATGCTCGTCTACCAAGTACTTGAAGAAAAAATCCACATCTCGCTCTCGCCTCGCCATCATGTGCATGATCACCGTATTAGCATCACCGGCACTGATTGTCTCCTGCTTATTAGCATGGCAGAAATTATAAATGTCCCTCTTTATGCATCCAACCTTATCAAATCCACTGTATTGAAAGCACAAAATATCCATAATACGGTATTTGCGGATCCCACATTTTTCCATGTCCGCAATGTCCGGTTTCTGCTCATCGCTAATTCTTCAGTGCGAACGCAGCAGACAAGAAAGATCCCGTGGGGCTAGAGGATGGCTGTGCTCATCGATGAAATCCTTGACAAACCACCGACCGGTTTCCTCCTGTCTCGTAAAGACCAATTTAGCATTACACCCAACACGAGTTAAACTTCGTGGCCTCCTCTTTCTATCTTCCATCTTTCTTTTCATGCGCTTCTCTTCGCGAAACCCTTGACGACTACACACAATTTTCCTTAAAATTATGTATTTGTTGGATCCATCCCACTCAACGTAGCTTTTCCTCACACTAAAACCTTTTTCAAGAGCATATTTGTTGTAGAATTCATAGCCTTCAGCCTCACTATCAAACATCTTGCTGACAACATTTAGATACTCGAACATACTCTCATCACTTGCATACGCCATGTCTTCCTGCATATGACATGTGAGGGAAACCAATCATCAACATCTTTTTGTTTATCAATGTTGCAGGTGTAAAATAGCTCATAGGCAAAGACAAGTGCATGGAAAAGACTTTGCTCGTTTGACATGTGAGGGAAACCAATCATCAACGCCCAACAAGTAGTATCTCATCTTCCTTTAAACTATATTTCATGCACTATGCAAACCTAAAGTGATGATGACTTTAATAAACTAAATTAACTCAACTATGGAACCAGTATCTCATCTTCCTTTAGTATATCTCATCTCAAACGTCAAGTATGTCACTTTTTTTCTGCGGTACCAAAGGAAGTAAGCAATGCCCTCAACATCTTAGTTAAACTAACATGATGCGATTAGCTCAAGAGAAACTATGCCACGATGAAGCTTTCCATTCGTTGTTCTAGTCCGTACAAATCTCGCATACTGCTAAATTACCCGGATCTTGTGGGGTTGAGGTTGTACTGCATGCACGGTGGAGGGGCGCAACGGCCAAGAGAACGAGCAGAACGCCAAGCCGAATTCATACCTTAAGGATGGTACGCGCGAAGAGATGGGATCGCCCGCCGCCGTCGCCGCCGATTCAGCCGGCGCAGATCCGGCCTTCTTCTTCTTCGGTGACGGCGTGGGGGCTGGGGTTGGTTGGGTGGAGGACGAGGACGATGAATTTATTCCTCTCACCAGGCAGGTCGAGGATGGAGAAGGTCAGGAGCGGCGAGCGACGACGAATACATCGGAGGAGGATTCTGAACTGGATCGAGTAGTCATGGATCTGGTCCTCAGGTGATCGGTTCAAGAAAAGATATTTCCCCCTGAACCATTATGCCCTTATCGCAATTAACATATTAAATTTAATCAATTAAAATTCCCCGCAAGATCGGACGGCTAATAAAAATCAGACGTGATCAGACATGTAAGTACTGCTAAGTACTCCAAGTACTAACCCAATCACCGTAAAACAGCTCATACATGTATACATCTTGCAAAAAAAATAGGAATTCATATATCTGACTACACAATTTAAAATTGACTACACAACATTGAACTTCTGGCACCGCCACTGTTAAGCTTTAAGGGGTCGTTCGAGAAGTTAAAATTTAATGCAAGAGATAGGGGTGCTCTAAGCATGCATGCTGATCAGTGAGACGATTTCCTTCATCCCTGTATCAAGAGAGAGACTCGTACCAAGCTCGACGAGCACGTTTGCGTTGTGTTTACATCAATCCCCATTACTGCCGGTTGGGAGTTCTGATTAATGATTATTTCCTTTTTGCTATAATAAAGCTCATAAAAAATGGTTGGGACGTTCTGATTAATACTAACTCTTTCCTTTTGCTGTAATAAATCTCGTAAAAATTGGTTGGGACGTTCTGACTGCTGATTAATGGATCAATTTAATAAAACTGTGAAAGGCCCAACTGTATTCCCTGATCATAGAAAGTTCGCACGTTGCAGGACGTATCACTCTCCATTTGAGTTACTAGTTTTGAAGACCAAGTGACTCAAAGACTCAAGAGCCATGTGCCCCACAGTCTGTCGCCCAATCCCCGGCCAGGTCAACTATCTAACAGGAAATCGTTGCTGGCTTTAGTCGATCGGTAGGTCGCAGAGCATCAGGGGAACCAACCGTTGATATTGAATATGCTGCAAAATTAAGGACCTGAACATGATCAGGTTTTGCTGCTGCAAAATTTCTCTTAAGCTTCTGTCTTAGCTTGTTTGCTGTGCATGATCAGGTTTGCACTCTTGCCGTACTCTGTTGCTAGTCTTCTTGGTCCCTCGCAGCCATGTTCTGAACTCTGCAAGGGCTTCATTTTAAGGCCGGGCAAACGCCTCCGTTATAAAAGCTTGTTTGCTGGCTGGCCTTAGGGCATCTTCAATGGTAACTTATAATTTTCCTCCCGCGCGGATACGGATGAGGGAGGACGTCGTCCAACCGTAGCTGCATACATTTCACATGCTTAACAAACCAAACGAAATTCATGTAAACCGGACAACATTCATCAAAGTTCGGATAGAAAATAGCATAAATTAAGCACACATACCATGCAAATTAAGTCTAGTACAACAAGGCTTCAAATTCGACTACATTTAATCAGATGTCCAACAAGTTTTTATCAACTGATCATGTCGTCCCACACATATTGTCCCTTTAGGTTCATCCAACAGTGTGCGCGTAAAAATGCGTCCCTCTGTCCTGTGGTACACCACGGCAGTGCATGCAAGCTACATATAATGTGTAGACCAACATTGTGTGAATGAATCAATCAACATGTTGAGCAAGATGATGTAAAACTTATGATCTCGTCATTTGCCACGTGCAATGGCCACCTTGCCTCGAGCTGACGAACCACGTCGCAAGACTTGGTCACTGATCTGAATAGCTACGACAATGACTTCAGTTGTGTGGTTGAATGATGTACATGTCATAGGGCGCAATGTGCTTTCGTGCGTGAAACTTTTCATGCACTTGCTCCCAAAAGGGTTCCCCTCTGCTCCTGCCTACGAAATCTGCGGATACGGCCAGCCACAAATTGCACAACAACTCATCCTCCATGGTCGAGTAGCTCGTCATCCTTCGAACTCTAAAAGAACGACATAGCATTTGGAAATAAGCTCAATGGCATTTGACCGAATACCTGTAGGGCACGGTCCGCCATGGAGGTTGTCGACAGGGGGCGGAGTGTACCTGGGTACAAACGGCTCCGGGGTGGAAAGCTCCATCGTAACGGCGAGCGGGTGCGTCGGTGCTGGTTGCGGACTTCTGGCAATGCTTCTGTGGCGACCGCAGACGCACAACGGCAGCGGCGGAGGTGGAAGGTGCGGATGCAAAGCAAGGGGAGAAGGGGCAAAGTGGAAGAAAATGGGACCAGGAGGAGAGACTGGGTGGGCCGGGGGTGTCGGAGTCCTACGTTTCGGGTGTCCGGACTCCCGCAAATCTCTCCCCACTTTCTCTCCAATTTATGGGAGAAATCGCGTCCGGACCGTCTCGCTTACCGCTACAGGCCTGCGTTGCATAGCTTCCGCGGCCCGGACAGTGCGGGCTGGACGGATGCGCCGCGTTGGAGATGCCCTTAGTAGGCGACAACTGCGTTTGCTGAACTTTAATCCGATGGACGGAACCTTGCACCTGGATGTTACTTTGGACGCGTTTGGTAGCCTGCATTAGGCCCAGCCAGGCCCGCACGGGATGTTTTTTGGCTGTTTGGTTACCTGGATCGCATTGGAAAGTTGGCCTGCACGGAACTCAAAGCATCTCTCAGCCTGCATCTGGAGGAACGCTCAAATCGGACGTTTCTACCGGGCCAGACTGAGGCGAACACCCTGGAGCGCACATGGTGGGCCCTCTTGCACGAGAGAATGCGAGCGTTATACACCGTGTACCTTGTTTCTTCTTCCACCTCCGGTAAGCTCCTTCTCTAATCTCCTTTCCTAGGTCCCTTCTAATCCACACAACGGTGCATCAATTTGAGATAAGCTCTACATGAAAAGGATGTGATCGATGTTATGGTTCCATTTTTTGTGATTAGTTCGTAGTTTCGTCGACCGTAAATGTTTAATTTTGTGTTCATGTTTGGAGCTATTTTGGATGAATTTTGTCAAATTCTTCGCGCATGGTCGATCGTTTGAATTTTCCTTTGATCAGTAGCTTCATCTTACAGTTTCACACGACTTTCATGTTGCACATTTTCTATTTCGACGATCGTAGATGATTAAATCTGACTCCTTCCTCGTGAAAGGTATATACGCATATGTGTGATATGTGTTAATGACACTCGTTAAGCTCGGTCTCCTCTCCTGTGTCCTCCTACACCGGCGTCACCGGCGGTGTCGGCGTGTTGCTCCTCTCGGTCTCCTCTATCGTGTGATGTTGCACTAGAGCCACCACCGATGTTGTTCCTCTCAACCTCCTCCCCCATGTCCTGCTACACTGAAGCCATCACCGGCGTCGTTCCTCTCAGCCTCCTCGTTCGCGTCCTAATGCACTAGCGATATCGCCATCATGGTTCTCTCCCGCGTGTTTTTGCATTGGCGCCACAACCGGCGTCGTTACTCTCAACCTCCACTCCCATGTCCTACTACACTCGCGCGGTCGTTGTTCCTCTCGGTCTCCTCTGTCATGTCCTGCTACACTGAAGCCTGTTGGAAATATGCCCTAGAGGCAATAATAAATAGGTTATTATTATATTTCCTTGTTCATGATAATCGTTTATTATCCATGCTAGAATTGTATTGATAGGAAACTCAGATACATGTGTGGATACATAGACAACACCATGTCCCTAGTAAGCCTCTAGTTGACTGGCTCGTTGATCAATAGATGGTTACGGTTTCCTGACCATGGACATTGGATGTCGTTGATAACGGGATCACATCATTAGGAGAATGATGTGATGGACAAGACCCCAATCCTAAGCCTAGCACAAGATCGTGTAGTTCGTTTGCTCAGAGCTTTTCTAATGTCAAGTATCATTTCCTTAGACCATGAGATTATGCAACTCCCGGATACCGTAGGAATGCTTTGGGTGTACCAAACGTCACAACGTAACTGGGTGGCTATAAAGGTGCACTACAGGTATCTCCGAAAGTGTCTGTTGGGTTGGCACGAATCGAGACTGGGATTTGTCACTCCGTGTAAACGGAGAGGTATCTCTGGGCCCACTCGGTAGGACATCATCATAATGTGCACAATGTGACCAAGGAGTTGATCACGGGATGATGTGAGTTACGGAACGAGTAAAGAGACTTGCCGGTAACGAGATTCAACAAGGTATCGGGATACCGACGATCGAATCTCGGGCAAGTAACATATCGATAGACAAAGGGAATTGTACACGGGATTGATTGAATCCCCGACATCGTGGTTCATCCGATGAGATCATCGTGGAACATGTGGGAGCCAACATGGGTATCCATATCCCGCTGTTGGTTATTGACCGGAGAACGTCTCGGTCATGTCTGCATGGTTCCCGAACCCGTAGGGTCTACACACTTAAGGTTCGATGACGCTAGGGTTATAGGGAAAGTATGTACGTGGTTACCGAATGTTGTTCGGAGTCCCGGATGAGATCCCGGACGTCACGAGGAATTCCGGAATGGTCCGGAGGTAAAGATTTATATATGGAAAGTCCTGTTTTGGTCACCGGAAAAGTTTCGGGTGATATCGGTAATGTACCGGGACCACCGGGAGGGTCCCGGGGGTCCACCAAGTGGGGCCACCAGCCCCAGAAGGCTGCGTGGGCCAAGTGTGGGAGGGGACCAGCCCCAGGTGGGCTGGTGCGCCCCCCCACCAAGGCCCAAGGCGCATGGGAGAGTGGGAGGGGGCAAATGTTGGAAATATGCCCTAGAGGCAATAATAAATGGTTATTATTATATTTCTGTGTTCATGATAATAGTCTATTATTCATGCTATAATTGTATTGTCCAGAAATCGTAATACATGTGTGAATACATAGACCACAACCTGTCCCTAGTAAGCCTCTAGTTGACTAGCTCGTTGATCAACAGATAGTCATGGTTTCCTGACTATGGACATAGGATGTCATTGATAACGGGATCACATCATTAGGAGAATGATGTGATGGACAAGACCCAACTTAAGCATAGCATAAAAGATCGTGTAGTTTCGTTTGCTAGAGCTTTTCCAATGTCAAGTATCTTTTCCTTAGACCATGAGATCGTGCAACTCCCGGATACCGTAGGAGTGCTTTGGGTGTGCCAAACGTCACAACGTAACTGGGTGACTATAAAGGTGCATCACGGGTATCTCCGAAAGTGTCTGTTGGGTTGGCACGGATCGAGACTGGGATTTGTCACTCCGTGTAAACGGAGAGGTATCTCTGGGCCCACTCGGTAATGCATCATCATAATGAGCTCAATGTGACTAAGGCGTTAGTCACGGGATCATGCATTGCGGTACGAGTAAAGAGACTTGCCGGTAACGAGATTGAACAAGGTATTGGGATATCGACGATCGAATCTCGGGCAAGTAACATACCGATTGACAAAGGGAATTGCATACGGATTGATTGAATCCTCGACACCATGGTTCACCCGATGATATCATCGTGGAACATGTGGGAGCCAACATGGGTATCCAGATCCCGCTGTTGGTTATTGACCGGAGAGGCGTCTCGGTCATGTCTGCATGTCTCCCGAACCCGTAGGGTCTACACACTTAAGGTCCGGTGACGCTAGGGTTGTAGAGATATATGTATGCGGAAACCCGAAAGTTGTTCGGAGTCCCGGATGAGATCCCGGACATCACGAGAGGTTCCGGAATGGTCCGGAGGTGAAGAATTATATATAGGAAGTCCAGTTTTGGCCACCGGGAAAGTTTCGGGGGTTATCGGTATTGTACCGGGACCACCGGAAGGGTCCCGGGGGTCCACCGGGTGGGGCCACCTGTCCCGGAGGGCCCCGTGGGCTGAAAGTGGAGGGGAACCAGCCCCTAATGGGCTGGGGCGCCACTTTGGGCCTTCCCCCCATGCGCCTAGGGTTGGGAACCCTAGGGGGGGAGTTCCCCCTTGCCTTGGGGGGCAAGGCAACCCCTTTCCCCCCTTGGCCGCCGCCCCCCCCCCCCAACCCTAGATGGGTTTTGGCCGGCTCCCCCCTCCCAAGGGGTCCTATAAATAGTGGGGGGGAGGGAGGGCAGCAAACACACAGCTTTTGGCGCCTCCCTCCTCCCCTGCAACACCTCTCTCTCGCGCGCAGAAGCTCGGCGAAGCCCTGCCAGAGAGCCGCTACATCCACCACCACGCCGTCGTGCTGTTGGATCTCCATCAACCTCTCCTCCCCCCTTGCTGGATCAAGAAAGGAGGAGACGTCGCTGCATCGTACGTGTGTTGAACGCGGAGGTGCCGTCCGTTCGGCACTCGGTCATCGGTGATTTGGATCACGGCGAGTACGACTCCGTCATCCACGTTCATTGGAACGCTTCCGCTCGCGATCTACAAGGGTATGTAGATCCACTCCTTTCCCCTCGTTGCTAGTAGACTCCATAGATGCATCTTGGTGAGCGTAGGAAAATTTTAAATTATGCTACGATTCCCAACAGTGGCATCATGAGCCAGGCCTATGCGTAGTTACTATGCACGAGTAGAACACAAAGCAGTTGTGGGCGTTGATGTTGCCAATTCTTCTTGCCGCTACTAGTCGTTTCTTGTTTCGGCGGCATTGTAGGATGAAGCGGCCCGGACCGACCTTACACGTACGCTTACGTGAGACAGGTTCCACCGACTGACATGCACTAGTTGCATAAGGTGGCTAGCGGGTGTCTGTCTCTCCTACTTTAGTCGGAACGGATTCGATGAAAAGGGTCCTTATGAAGGGTAAATAGAAATTGGCAAATCACGTTGTGGTCATACGTAGGTAAGAAATCGTTCTTGCTAGAAACCTACAAACCACGTAAAAACTTGCAACAACAATTAGAGGACGTCTAACTTGTTTTTGCAGCAAGTGATATATGTGATATGATATGGCCAGAAGATGTGATGAATGATATATGTGATGTATGAGATTGATCATATTCTTGTAATAGGAATCACGACTTGCATGTCGATGAGTATGACAACCGGCAGGAGCCATAGGAGTTGTCTTTATTATTTTGCATGACCTGCGTGTCATTGAATAACGCCATGTAATTTACTTTACTTTGTTGCTAAACGGTTAGCCATAGAAGTAGAAGTAATCGTTGGCGTGACAACTTCATGAAGACACAATGATGGAGATCATGATGATGGAGATCATGGTGTCATGCCGGTGACGAAGATGATCATGGTGCCCCGAAGATGGAGATCAAAGGAGCATGATGATATTGGCCATATCATGTCACTATTTGATTGCATGTGATGTTTATCATGTTTTTGCATCTTATTTGCTTAGTACGACGGTAGCAAGTAGGATGATCCCTTATAATAATTTCAAGAAAGTGTTCACCCTAACTGTGCACCGTTGCGAAGGTTCGTCGTTTCGAAGCACCACGTGATGATCGGGTGTGATAGATTCTTACGTTCGCATACAACGGGTGTTGACGAGCCTAGCATGTACAGACATGGCCTCGGAACACACGCAATACACTTAGGTTGACTTGACGAGCCTAGCATGTACAGACATGGCCTCGGAACACGGAGGACCGAAAGGTCGAGCATGAGTCGTATAGAAGATACGATCAACATGGAGATGTTCACCGATCTTGACTAGTCCGTCTCACGTGATGATCGGACACGGCCTAGTTGAGTTCGGATCGTGTTTCACTTAGATGACTAGAGGGATGTCTATCTGAGTGGGAGTTCATTAAATAATTTGATTATATGAACTTAGTCTAAATCTTTACACTATGTATTGTAGATCAAATGGCCCACGTTGTCCTCAATTTCAACGCGTTCCTAGAGAAAACCAAGCTGAAAGATGATGGCAGCAACTATACGGACTGGGTCCGGAACCTGAGGATCATCCTCATAGCAGCCAAGAAAGATTATGTCTTAGAAGCACCGCTAGGTGAAGCACCAATCCCTGAGAACCAAGACGTTATGAACGCTTGGCAGCAGCGTGCTGATGATTACTCCCTCGTTCAGTGCGGCATGCTTTACAGCTTAGAACCGGGTCTCCAAAAGCGTTTTGAGAAACATAGAGCATATGAGATGTTCGAGGAGCTGAAACTGGTTTTTCAAGCTCATGCCCGGGTCGAGAGATATGATGTCTCCGACAAGTTCTTCAGCTGTAAAATGGAGGAGAACAGTTCTGTTAGTGAGCACATACTCAGAATGTCTGGGTTGCACAACCGCTTGTCTCAGCTGGGAGTTAATCTCCCGGATGACGCGGTCATTGACAGAATCCTCCAGTCGCTTCCACCAAGCTACAAGAGCTTTGTGATGAACTACAATATGCAGGGGATGGAAAAGACCATTCCCGAGGTGTATTCAATGCTGAAATCAGCTGAGGTAGAGATCAGAAAAGAACATCAAGTGTTGATGGTGAATAAAACCACTAAGTTCAAGAAGGGCAAGGGTAAGAAGAACTTCAAGAAGGACGGCAAGGGAGTTGCCGCGCCCGGTAAGCCAGTTACCGGGAAGAAGTCAAAGAATGGACCCAAGCCCGAGACTGAGTGCTTTTATTGCAAGGGAAGTGGTCACTGGAAGCGGAACTGCCCCAAATATTTAGCGGACAAGAAGAAGGCCGGCAACACCCAAGGTATATGTGATATACAAGTAATTGATGTGTACCTTACCAGTACTCGTAGTAGCTCCTGGGTATTTGATACCGGTGCGGTTGCTCATATTTGTAACTCAAATCAGGAACTACGGAATAAACGGAGACTGGCAAAAGACGAGGTGACGATGCGCGTCGGGAATGGTTCCAAGGTCGATGTGATCGCCGTCGGCACGCTACCTCTGCATCTACCCACGGGATTAGTTATAAACCTCAATAATTGTTATTTAGTGCCAGCTTTGAGCATGAACATTGTATCTGGATCTCGTTTAATTCGAGATGGCTACTCATTTAAATCTGAGAATAATGGTTGTTCTATTTATTTGAGAGATATGTTTTATGGTCATGCCCCGCTGGTCAATGGTTTATTCCTGATGAATCTCGAACGTGATGCTACACATGTTCATAGTGTGAATACCAAAAGATGTAAAGTTGATAACGATAGTCCCACATACTTGTGGCACTGCCGCCTTGGTCACATTGGTGTCAAGCGCATGAAGAAGCTCCATGCAGATGGACTTTTGGAGTCTCTTGATTACGAATCATTTGACACGTGCGAACCATGCCTCATGGGTAAGATGACCAAGACTCCGTTCTCCGGAACAATGGAGCGAGCAACCAACTTATTGGAAATCATACATACCGATGTGTGCGGTCCAATGAGTGTTGAGGCTCGCGGAGGATATCGTTATGTTCTCACTCTCACTGATGATTTAAGTAGATATGGGTATGTCTACCTAATGAAACACAAGTCTGAAACCTTTGAAAAGTTCAAGGAATTTCAGAGTGAGGTTGAGAATCAACGTGACAGGAAAATAAAATTCTTACGATCAGATCGTGGTGGAGAATATTTAAGTCACGAATTTGGTACACACTTAAGGAAATGTGGAATAGTTTCACAACTCACGCCGCCTGGAACACCTCAGAGAAATGGTGTGTCCGAACGTCGTAATCGCACTCTATTGGATATGGTGCGATCTATGATGTCTCTTACCGATTTACCGCTCTCATTTTGGGGTTATGCTTTAGAGACTGCCGCATTCACTTTAAATAGGGCACCGTCTAAATCCGTTGAGACGACACCGTATGAATTATGGTTTGGGAAGAAACCTAAGCTGTCGTTTCTAAAAGTTTGGGGATGCGATGCTTATGTCAAGAAACTTCAACCTGAAAAGCTCGAACCCAAATCGGAAAAATGCGTCTTCATAGGATACCCTAAGGAAACTATTGGGTACACCTTCTACCTCAGATCCGAAGGCAAGATCTTCGTTGCCAAGAACGGGTCCTTTCTAGAGAAGGAGTTTCTCTCGAAAGAATTGAGTGGGAGGAAAGTGGAACTTGATGAGGTGATAGTCACCCCTTCCGAGTCGGAAAATAGCGCAGCGCGGGAAAATGTTCCTGTGGTGCCTACACCGACGGGGGAGGAAGTTAATGATGATGATCATGAAGCTTCGGATCAAGTTGCCACTGAACTTCGTAGGTCCACAAGGACACGTTCCGCACCAGAGTGGTACGGCAACCCTGTCCTGGAAATCATGTTGTTAGACAACGGTGAACCTTCGAACTATGAAGAAGCGATGGCGGGCCCGGATTCCGACAAATGGCTAGAAGCCATGAAATCCGAGATAGAATCCATGTATGAAAACAAAGTATGGACTTTGACTGACTTGCCCGATGAGCGGCGAGCCATAGAAAACAAATGGATCTTTAAGAAGAAGACGGACGCAGATGGTAATGTGACCATCTACAAAGCTCGACTTGTCGCTAAGGGTTATCGACAAGTTCAAGGGGTTGACTACGATGAGACTTTCTCACCCGTAGCGAAGCTGAAGTCCGTCCGAATCATGTTAGCAATTGCCGCATACTATGATTATGAGATATGGCAGATGGACGTCAAAACGGCATTCCTTAACGGCTTCCTTAAGGAAGAGTTGTATATGATGCAGCCGGAAGGTTTTGTCGATCCTAAGAATGCTAACAAAGTATGCAAGCTCCAGCGCTCAATCTATGGGCTGGTGCAAGCATCTCGGAGTTGGAACATTCGCTTTGATGAGATGATCAAAGCGTTTGGGTTTACACAGACTTATGGAGAAGCCTGTGTTTACAAGAAAGTGAGTGGGAGCTCTGTAGCATTTCTCATATTATATGTGGATGACATATTATTGATGGGAAATGATATAGAATTCTTGGAAAGTATAAAGGCCTATTTGAATAAATGTTTTTCAATGAAGGACCTTGGAGAAGCTGCTTATATATTAGGCATCAAGATCTATAGAGATAGATCAAGACGCCTCATTGGTCTTTCACAGAGTACATACCTTGACAAGATATTGAAGAAGTTCAGTATGGATCAGTCCAAGAAGGGGTTCTTGCCTGTATTGCAAGGTGTGCAATTGAGCACGGCTCAATGCCCGACCACGGCAGAAGATATAGAAGAGATGAGTGTCATCCCCTATGCCTCGGCCATAGGGTCTATTATGTATGCCATGCTGTGTACCAGACCTGATGTAAACCTTGCCGTAAGTTTGGTAGGAAGGTACCAAAGTAATCCCGGCAAGGAACACTGGACAGCGGTCAAGAATATCCTGAAGTACCTGAAGAGGACTAAGGATATGTTTCTCGTCTATGGAGGTGACGAAGAGCTCGTCGTAAAGGGTTACGTCGACGCTAGCTTCGACACAGATCCGGATGACTCGAAGTCACAAACCGGATACGTGTATATTTTGAATAGAGGAGCAGTAAGCTGGTGCAGTTGCAAGCAAAGCGTCGTGGCGGGATCTACATGTGAAGCGGAATACATGGCAGCCTCGGAGGCAGCACAGGAAGCAGTCTGGATGAAGGAGTTCATTACCGACCTAGGGGTGATTCCCAATGCGTCGGGCCCAATGACTCTCTTCTGTGACAACACTGGAGCTATTGCCCTTGCGAAGGAGCCCAGGTTTCACAGGAAGACCAGGCATATCAAGCGTCGCTTCAACTCCATTCGTGAAAGTGTTCAAAATGGAGACATAGATATTTGTAAAGTACACACGGACCTGAATGTAGCAGATCCGTTGACTAAACCTCTCCCTAGGGCAAAACATGATCAACACCAGGACGCAATGGGTGTTCGATTCATCACAATGTAACTAGATTATTGACTCTAGTGCAAGTGGGAGACTGTTGGAAATATGCCCTAGAGGCAATAATAAATGGTTATTATTATATTTCTGTGTTCATGATAATAGTCTATTATTCATGCTATAATTGTATTGTCCGGAAATCGTAATACATGTGTGAATACATAGACCACAACCTGTCCCTAGTAAGCCTCTAGTTGACTAGCTCGTTGATCAACAGATAGTCATGGTTTCCTGACTATGGACATAGGATGTCATTGATAACGGGATCACATCATTAGGAGAATGATGTGATGGACAAGACCCAACTTAAGCATAGCATAAAAGATCGTGTAGTTTCGTTTGCTAGAGCTTTTCCAATGTCAAGTATCTTTTCCTTAGACCATGAGATCGTGCAACTCCCGGATACCGTAGGAGTGCTTTGGGTGTGCCAAACGTCACAACGTAACTGGGTGACTATAAAGGTGCATTACGGGTATCTCCGAAAGTGTCTGTTGGGTTGGCACGGATCGAGACTGGGATTTGTCACTCCGTGTAAACGGAGAGGTATCTCTGGGCCCACTCGGTAATGCATCATCATAATGAGCTCAATGTGACTAAGGCGTTAGTCACGGGATCATGCATTGCGGTACGAGTAAAGAGACTTGCCGGTAACGAGATTGAACAAGGTATTGGGATATCGACGATCGAATCTCGGGCAAGTAACATACCGATTGACAAAGGGAATTGCATACGGATTGATTGAATCCTCGACACCATGGTTCACCCGATGATATCATCGTGGAACATGTGGGAGCCAACATGGGTATCCAGATCCCGCTGTTGGTTATTGACCGGAGAGGCGTCTCGGTCATGTCTGCATGTCTCCCGAACCCGTAGGGTCTACACACTTAAGGTCCGGTGACGCTAGGGTTGTAGAGATATATGTATGCGGAAACCCGAAAGTTGTTCGGAGTCCCGGATGAGATCCCGGACATCACGAGAGGTTCCGGAATGGTCCGGAGGTGAAGAATTATATATAGGAAGTCCAGTTTTGGCCACCGGGAAAGTTTCGGGGGTTATCGGTATTGTACCGGGACCACCGGAAGGGTCCCGGGGGTCCACCGGGTGGGGCCACCTGTCCCGGAGGGCCCCGTGGGCTGAAAGTGGAGGGGAACCAGCCCCTAATGGGCTGGGGCGCCACTTTGGGCCTTCCCCCCATGCGCCTAGGGTTGGGAACCCTAGGGGGGGAGTTCCCCCTTGCCTTGGGGGGCAAGGCAACCCCTTCCCCCCTTGGCCGCCGCCCCCCCCCCCAACCCTAGATGGGTTTTGGCCGGCTCCCCCCTCCCAAGGGGTCCTATAAATAGTGGGGGGGAGGGAGGGCAGCAAACACACAGCCTTTTGGCGCCTCCCTCCTCCCCTGCAACACCTCTCTCTCGCGCGCAGAAGCTCGGCGAAGCCCTGCCAGAGAGCCGCTACATCCACCACCACGCCGTCGTGCTGTTGGATCTCCATCAACCTCTCCTCCCCCCTTGCTGGATCAAGAAAGGAGGAGACGTCGCTGCACCGTACGTGTGTTGAACGCGGAGGTGCCGTCCGTTCGGCACTCGGTCATCGGTGATTTGGATCACGGCGAGTACGACTCCGTCATCCACGTTCATTGGAACGCTTCCGCTCGCGGTCTACAAGGGTATGTAGATCCACTCCTTTCCCCTCGTTGCTAGTAGACTCCATAGATGCATCTTGATGAGCGTAGGAAAATTTTAAATTATGCTACGATTCCCAACAGCAAACCCTAGGTCCAGATGGGCCTTAGGGCCCATCTAGTGGGGCGCCCCCCCCCCTCTCCTCCCCTTGGCCGCCCCCCTTGATGGGATCTAGGGCTGGCCGCCAGCCCTTGGGGGTGGAAACCCTAGAGGGGGCGCAGCCCCTCCCCCCTATATATAGTTGAGGTTTGGGCTGCCCAAGACACACGAGAACGTCTCTCTTTCGGCGCAGCCCTACCCCTCTCCCTCCTCCTCCTCTCCCGTGGTGCTTGGCGAAGCCCTGCGGGATTGCCACGCTCCTCCACCACCACCACACCGTCGTGTTGCTGCTGGATGGAGTCTTCCCAACCTCTCCCTCTCTCCTTGCTGGATCAAGGCGTGGGAGACGTCACCGGGCTGCACGTGTGTTGAACGCGGAGGCACCGTTCTTCGGTGCTTAGATCGGAATCAACCGCGATCTGAATCGCTACGAGTACGACTCCTTCATCCGCGTTCTTGCAACCTTCCGCATCGCGATCTACAATGGTATGTAGATGCACTCCCCTTCCCCTCGTTGCTAGATTACTCCATAGATTGATCTTGGTGATGCGTAGAAAATTTTGAATTTCTGCTACGTTCATAACCCAACAAAGCCATCACCGACGTCGTTCCTCTCGGCCTCCTCGCTCGCATCCTACTACAATGTCGCCGTCGTCATCGTCTTTCTTTTCGACCTCCTCCTCTGCGTCCTACTACACTAACGTCGTTGTCATCATTGTTCTTTTTGGCCTACTCCTCCATGTCCTACTACACTGACTATGCCATGGCGGGCACACTGCATTTTTTCACCATCATCCTCTGCCTCAACGCCTTACTATTCGTTACTCCACACAAACATTCTCTGCGGCGACGGCGCTAGCAAATAGCTCACCGTGTCGCCGATGAGATCGCTCGCCCGCGACTCCGTGCTTGTCGTGTCGGACGCGGCGCCGCGACCACAACCCACCGCTGTCGCCAAGGCACTCTAGTGTAACACTGTGTGTTATGGGTAGCTATTAAGTCTTAATCATATTTCGTGCAAGCAACCAAACAACATGCACTCATCTGACCACATACAATGTGAGCAACCAAACACGATGCGTAGAGGCATCATTGTGGTGCAGGGAGAGCACATGCAGGCAACCAATCAAAATGCATATGTTGGTTTTTTGCCTGCATTTGCTCAACCAGGCCCAACTGGGACAAGTATGCAAATGAGCAAAAAAACAATGAAGATAACCAAATGTAACCTTTAGAGCTAATCCAAAGGGCCGACCCAAACGGACGGCGATTTTGTCCGCTTTTTGTCCGTTTGGGTCGGCCAGGCGGACACGGACGTCCACTTCCGCGTTTGGGTCGGCGCATGCGCCCAACGCTGGCCCGACCCATTTTGACGGCGCTAGAAAAAAAAGAACGCATGCATATTAAAAAAAACATTAATTAAACATTAAAGCCGGCCACGAAGGCCGACGAGAGTCCACGCGTCCACATTTGCATTTAAGAAAAATAAAAACAACCTAAACTACGAGGCGGCGCGCTGCCCTAGGCGTCGTCGTCGTCGTCCTCGGGGTCCGTGAGGTCGATGAGCGTCGGTGCCGGACCGGCCCAGGGGAACGCCATGTTCCAGAGCGCGTGCATGTCGGGCGCGGGCAGTGCCGCCACGGGCTGTGTCGCGGCCTGGGCTGCCGCGGCCTGGCGCGCCTCCTCCTCGGCCTTGCGCTGCTCGTCCTCGGCGTCGCGCTCGAGCATCTCGAGGTACTCGCCATCACAGCGCCAGTGCTCGAGGTACGCCGCCTCTTGCGCCGGCGTCGCCCCCACCCAGACCGGCGGCGCACGGACCCACTCGCGCACTACTCCCGTCCAGGAGTAGCGCTCGATGGGGGACGGCTCCGGCTCGGGCTTGACGCGGCATCGGGGAAGGGACGGCGGGGCCACCGGCGGCAGCACGCAGTCGCCCGCCGCGGAGAGGGCAATGGCCTGCGCCATTGCCGCCTCGTACCGAGCCTCCTCTTCCTCCACCGCCTCCGTCCTGCGCCGCTCGTCCTGCTTGCTCTCCCGGTAGACGGCCGCAAGGGCCGCCTGGTCCTCCTCGCGGACGACGAGCGGCGGCGGCGGCACGCTGCGGTCGACCTCACGCACGTCCCATCGCCTCGCCTCCTCGTGCTCGAAGGCGAACCACCTCGCCCAGTTGGGCGAGTTGGTTGCGTAGGCGGGGTCGTTGCGCTGCTCCGGCGTCAGCAGCGCCCGCCGGCGCCGCACCTCCTCCGCGTGAGCCCTAGCCGACCGCGGCGCCGCCGGCACTGGGATCCTATCCGGATCCAGATGCCAGTCGTGCGGCAGGGTGGCGTCGGGGTACGAGGGGAGGCACGCGGTGCTGCCAGTGCCACTCCGCCTGGTGCACTGGCACGTTCACGCGCTGCCTCTGCCGGCGAGGCGCCGGCACCGGTGGAGGCGGGAGGGACTGCGAGGGGAAAGGGATGGCGGGGGCCTTGCCCTTGGCCTTGCTGCTGCTGGCACCGGAGAAGAGCCCCATCTCGCTGTGGTGGTGCTGGCTAGGGTTTGCCGGCGACGGGGGAGCAGAGCTTGCTATATGTGGACGGCGATTTTGGATGAGGACGGCCCTGCCGCACGGTTGGCTTAAAAAAGGACGACCGCCGTCGCTGACGCGTGGGCCCGTGGTCATAAATTAAGATGACCGCGTGGGTAGCGGGTAGTTGGATGGCGCCAGATGGGGACGCGACCGACACCGAGAAAGCACGCGTGGCGTGTCCGCGCCGACGTATTTGGAGCGCAAATTTGGGCCGCAAATGCGTCGGCGCGGACGCGAGTTGGGCCGTCACTTTTGTCCGCACCGACTCAAACGAACGCAGACGGACAAAATGGGTCACCCCATTGAAATTGCTATTACGTTTTTGCTGTTCCTTATCTATGATAGTGGAACCCGATCCTATCTTGGGATCGCATCGCATGGGGAAAAAATGATGTGCACGACAGCACGAGAGGAAGCAGGTCATAGACGAAGAAGTTTCTTTGCTGGTTGCGCGCAACGACACGAACACGGTTGTTGGATGCTGACACAATGTGTGCAGCCAGTTACAGGCAGAGTAAAGGATCAGCCTCCGCTTTGACTTTGAGCGCACACGTACACCATCCTCCTCGCCTCCGTTCACCACGTCGACGGTGGTTTTCTCCACCTTTCTTCGCTTAGCTGAATAGATCGTGCACGTTGGATCGGTCCTTGACCTTCCGGCTGTAGTTTCTCGAGCATATACATGTGTGTGTGCGCCCATCAAAGAGATTATTTCCCTGTTATGAGAGAGACCCTTACCAAGCTAGCTCGCCATTGTTGCCGGTGGGACGGATTGTTACAGGATTGATCGGTCGTTTGGGGGAGAGGGACACTTACCTAGCTCGATCAGCACATTAGCGTTGCGTTTATCTATCTATCGCCATTGTTGCTGGTGGGACGTTGTACAAAAGTTCGTTTCTTGTTGGAATCTACTTTTCACAAGATCCTTTTTTGCCGTACACAAGGTAAAAACGAATAAGAAGATGAGTATCCTTGAAAAAAATGTACTAAGATGAATAAACTGTGTTAACTTATGAGCTGACCGTCAAATTTTACAGGTCCAATCCAAAGCTCATTAATTTAACGAAATTGTTAACCTGAAAAATAATAACGAAATTGTTGATATATTTTGAAGAAGTACTCCCTCCGTTTCTTTTTAGTCTGCATATATTTTTTGTCTGAAGTCAAAGTATCTCTATTTTGACTGAACTTGTGGAAAAAAATATCAACATTTACAAGGCCAAAGGAATATCTTTACAAGGCAAGTCGCTTTTTTCCCCTCTCGCTAGGGTTGCACCTCTCGGCTGCGGCGACGCAAAACGTTGAGTCCCCCGTCCTCCGCCGTCGTCCTCCCTCCTGGTACGCGCTCGGGCTGACTCTGCGGCGTCCTCGCGGCGCTGCCCGGCCTTGGCTGCTACCTCCTGGGATCGGGCGGGGAGTTCTCACCCTGCTCCCGTGTGGACTAGGGTTAGGTTTTCCTTGCCATGGCGTCAGTTGATGCAGATTCGGTTGTAGGAGACGATGATCTTCAGGAGATGATGAAACAGCTGGGAATTGAGGATACGGATCTGAGTGATGTGATCTATGAGGAGGTGTGCCCGGAGCCGGTGATTGTCATGATTCCTAAAATTCAAAACCCAGTGAAGGTTACTGATTTTCGCCCTATAAGCTTATGTAATGTTATTTACAAAGTAGTTTCAAAGTGCTTGGTTAATAGGCTTAGACCTGTTTTGGATGATATTATTTTCCCCTATCAAAGTGCTTTCATCCCAGGGCGTATGATTACTGATAATGCATTGATAGCTTTTGAATGTATCCATCACATCAAGCAAGAGAAGGATCTGACAAGGAGTTATTGTGCATACAAACTTGACCTCTCAAAGGCATATGATCGGGTAGATTGGTCTTACCTTAAGAAAATGATGCAAAAGCTTGGCTTCGCTCACAAATGGGTTAACTAGATAATGACTTGTGTGACCTCAGTGAGATACTCCGTAAAATTTAATGGAGCCATCTTGGATTCGTTTGCACCGACGCATGGTCTTCGGCAAGGTGATCCGCTATCCCCATATTTGTTTATGTTTGTTGCTGATGGTATGTCTGCTCTGATAAATCAAGGTATTGTACTTGGTAATATTTCTCCATTGAAAATAACAAGAAGGGCCCCTAGTATATCTCATTTGCTATTTGCTGATGACACTCTGCTCTTCTTCAAAGCTTCTGACCAACAAGCCACACATGTTAAAAACATCCTAGATGCTTATGGTCATGCTACAGGACAACTAATCAATCCTGCTAAGTGCTCTATTTTATTTGGTAACTCCTGCCCTAAGAACAACATGGACTCGGTCAAGGATGCTCTTCAAGTCCTGACTGTTGGGTTTGAGGAAAAGTATCTTGGTCTTCCAACCCCGGATGGCAGAATGACAAAGGGTAAATTTCAGAATCTCCAAGTAAAACTTACGAAGAGATTGTTCTCTTTTGATGGCCACCCAACTCAAGCTGGTAAGGAGGTACTAATTAAATCTGTTGCACGGGCAATTCCAAACTATTTAATGAGTGTCTTTAAGCTCCCCTTTGAAGTTTGTGATGATTTGAACCGCATGGTCAGAAATTATTTCTGGGGTGCGGAGAAGGGGAAGAGGAAAACACATTGGTATGCATGGAACAAAATGACAAGGCCAAAGTGTCAAGGTGGTTTGGGCTTTAGAGATTTCAGATTGTTTAATCAAGCTTTGTTAGCACGACAGGCTTGGCGTCTCCTAACCCATCCTGATGGTCTCTGTGCTAGGCTACTGAAGGCAAAATACTACCCTAATGGGAGATTGGAAGACACTGTGTTCACAGGTAATCCATCACCTACTTGGCAAGCTGTTTGCCATGGCCTGGAACTGTTAAAGAAGGGTATAGTTTGGAGGATTGCAAATGGTCAAAATGTTAGAATTTGGCGTGATAGATGGATTGTTCGGGATCCTACTGGTGGGCTTATATCTCCAAAAGGTCGATGTAGATTTAAGTGGGTTTCTGAGCTTATGGACCACAATGGGAATTGGGACAATACGAAATTGCAGCAATTCTTTCTCCCAGTTGACATTTGTGAGATCCAGAAAATTCGGCCTTCTCATCGCTTGGGTGAGGATTTCATTGCCTGGGCTCCTGAAAAATCGGGTGTTTTTAGTGTGCGAAGTGCTTACCGTCTGGCCTCGGATGATCTTCATAATGGGCTCATGGTCACTTCGAGCAACCGGCCGGATGGACGCCGTGAGGGCTGGAAGGCTCTATGGTCTTGTCCGGCTCCCCCGAAAGTATTGAGTTTTGCATGGCGCCTTGCAAATAATTCCCTTGCTACTTGGAGTAACAAGTTGAAACGGAATCTGGAGACATGCTCGCTATGCCCTATTTGTGGTGCTAATGAAGAAGACACGTTCCATACATTCTGTTCATGCACGAACGCAAGAGCTCTATGGAGAGCCATGGCTGCTGAATGGTTCTTGCCGGATGTATCTTCGATCAAGTCAACTGGGCCTGATTGGTTTATTCAGTATATCTGCGAGGTTGATGAGTCTACACGAGTTCGACTGGTGATGCTCTTCTGGCGAATTTGGTATGTTAGAAACGAGCTCGTGCATTTTAAACCCGCCCCTCCTTTGGATGTCTCTGTCAGATTCTTATCAAGCTACCTATCATCGCTACAATCCATTGCAACACGTTCTGGTGATGTTCATGTGAAAGGGAAAGCCCCACTTCAATACTGTTTCCCTCTTACAGCTCACGCATGCAATAATGCTTTCACTAATCTTGTTTCTTGGATACCTCCGGCCATTGGGCATGTATGGATCTGTTTTGAATGGAGTTGGAGGAACTGGTATGCTGCTCCGTGACCACACCGGCGCCATCATCTTCAGCTCTTGTAGACACCTTTTTTCTTGTGATGATATTTTGGAGGCTGAGATCTTAGCAATCCGGGAGGGACTCATGCTCGCTCTACAGTGGAGCAGTCTACCAATTTATATTGAAAGCGACAGTTTGGAAGCAGTGAACATGGTGAAAAGTAGAGATACAAATAGATCAAAATATGCCTTTCTTATTAGAGAGATTAAAGATAGTATGTCCGAACGTAATTCTTGTATTACTCGTATCCATCGTAGTTGTAATAATTCTAGTCATGTTTTGGCCAACTTTGGGAGGACTCAAGGCCGAATTGCTGTATGACTTGGGTCAGGACCAGATGCCGTTTTGGACGCTGTTAAGCATGACTGTAACCGTGTTTTGATTGAGTAACACAAGAATTATTCCGCAAAAAAAAAAAGGCAAGTCGCGTCCTGTATATCCCGCAATACCAACAAATTAGTTCTCTTCTGGCCGAAAGACTAACACTAAATTAGTTCTACGCTCTAGCCCGCAAACCCGCCCGCTCTGCATCCAACGCTTTACGTACTTATCATCTTGTTGTTAGTATTTGCGATTGCTTTGTATGCGAGTATGCCTTTTTTTAATTTTTTGCTCGGCACAAAATTGCATATGTATATATAGTTCTTCTCCTACACGTTGAGTTTTACTGGCACACTTGTCATGGTGTCGAACTGTTGATGAACTTTTTCTCTTGAGAGGGGTGAACTGTTCCATCGCAAAAAGAAAAGAGGGGGTGAACTGCTGATGAACTCAATTAAAGTCTCCTTGACCGACAATGACACCGCACTTATCTATGAGTAAGTAACGTGCATCGTGACCGCCGGGCGTTGCTCCACGCCTTCACGTGTTGCGGCTGGCGCAGGGCCTGCCCACGTCGTAGCGATCGAGAGAGTCGAGTCAAACCAATGATTTTGACATGATTGTTTGCTAATGAATCCGTGTCTCTAAAATGCCTTCTTTCGAGGTTTCTTCGACAACCAATTTGCTTTTAGAGCTTCTCAAATATCATACATTCAAAAGGTAAATACGCTAATGGTGCTTTAACTTGTCATAGATGTTCATTTTAGTGCCTGAACTTGAAAAATACACCAAACTGGTTCTAAAACTTGGCACGAACGTGCAAATACGGTACTAATTTCATCCGTACACGTAAAATGCATCCACATGGCACCGAATATGGATGATGTGGCACTGACATGGTGTGGGGTCCAACTGTAGCTAGGAAACAAAATTATTACTTGAGTACTAGATACGACTCTATGACTAGTGGGCCCACCTATCAGTACATTAGAAAAATTAATATGAAGAATGAAAAAGTTCGACAAACAGGAATCGAGCAAGCAACCGGATGACTACCAGCTAGTTGCGCTAGCCACTATACCAAACATGTACTTATTACAAAATAAGGCCACTCAATTTATATGTATTTTAACTAAAAGTCTTGTGCCCATAATTTGGCTGCAGACAGTGACCAATTTTGCACACGTTATTTTAAAAAAATCTGAAAAGCATATTACTACTAATCATAATAATAAATTTAAGATTCAAGTATTCATGTGTCAGTAATAATTACGTCATCCTACACATATATCTGTGTGCACAGAAAGTAAATATATATAGAGGAGTTTAATAAATAACGTACAAAAATTGTTCATGTAAGTTTTAGAAATATTGACTTATTATTTAGAATATCCCTTTTTAACTATAATACATGAGTGTTTAAAAATATTTGTCAATTTTTTTAAAATATGTGAATCTTTATTCAAAGCTTTGAATAATTGAACGAGTATTTACAAACGGTAATCTAAAAGAAATGAATGATTTATATTATACAAATATTGTTATAATTCATATATATTATTTCATGACTGTATATTTGAAATATTCGTATATCATTGAATATAATCTATGATTGTGTATTTTCAATGTTTGTTTACAAACAGTTTGAAACACTCATATATTATATTTAAAATATTTTTTCCAAATAATTAGTTTAATATTTCTAAAAGTGAGTTTTTTATCGCATACCTCTATATATTTATTTTGTGTGCACACTGATATTTGTGTATAATGAGGTCATTATTAATAACACATGAATACTCGAATCTAATTTTTAATATTATGATTATTATTTACATACTTTTTATATTTAAAAAAAAAGTGTGCAACATGGCCACTGGCTGCAGCCAATTTATGTACATAAGAGTTTTTTTGTTTAAGTACATAATATCTGAGGGAATTTGTCAACAAAATATGTTGGTTGGAGTGCCTAGCGCATGCATCGCCAAGGGGCAGGTAGTAGGTTTGACTCATGCAGTCTTGATTTTTATGTTAATTTTCCTAGTTACTGTCAAGCGGGCCCACTACTCATAGAGTCATATAGTGCTTAAGCATTTTTGTTTCGTAACTATGAATCGGCCCCACGCCATGTCAGTGATACGTCAGCCATATACATTGCCACGTCAACGCGTATTACGTCTATAGACAGCAATAGCACCGTATTTGCCCATTCGTGCTAAGTTGTAGAACCAGTTCGATGTATTTTTTAAGTTTAGGCACCAAAGTGAACATCCATGACAAGTTCAAGCACCATTGGTGTATTTACCTCTACATTCAATTATGCACACTCCTAGCACACTCGAGCATCCTCGGTGCCAAAAAATAAAATCAGATTTTTTTTAGATAAAAGACGCTCTTTTGAAATTATTGTTCATGGTAGGTGTAGATGAGTCTCGGCGCCAAAACGGCATCCTCTTGCGAGTTTTACTCCCACTTTCTGTTTGATGGTCGATTGCAGCCGCTGCAGCAAACTTTACTACTTCTGCTGTTCCAAATTACATGCAGCTCTACTTCTATGAAGTTAAATTTCTTTATATTTGAGGATTGACCAAGTTTATGAAAAATGTGCTAGTGTTTATGCAACCTGAAATATGTACAATATATAAAAATATGTATTTCGATAAATCTAATGAGACTAGGTCAGATGCCCACTAAAAAATGCCCATTTTAATCATCTTCTTGTAAATGCCCATTTTAATCATCTTCTTGCACGGCAGAGACCAGTGTCGCCAAGTCGCACGAAGAGAGGACCCCCGCGTCGCTCGTGCTGGCGGCTCGGGGGAACCTAGTCCGCGGGCCGTCGGCCCTCCCGTCCAGTATCTCTCCCTCGCCGCCGCTGAGGGTCTCTGCCGAGCGAAGCCCAGGCACTGCCGGCGGCGGCGAGGCCTTCAATGGGCGCGGCTCCTCTCCCTCCCTGGCGGCGGCACGGCTCCGATCTGGTGGCAGCGAACCTCCGATCTGACGGCGGCGGTGCTGCTCAGTGACGGGTGTGGTGAGGTGCTCCACTCGGTGGTGTGCCCCGGCTTGCAGCGATGGCTTGGGTTGTCGATCCCTCCGATCTGATCTAGGTGGGTCGGTCGAACTCGGCCCAAAGTCGCGGTCGGCCGTGTGCCTCGTCGACTAATGTGGCATGGGGTTCTGGTCGGCAGGCTTCAGGCCATGGATGTTGGCAGGCACGCGGCGACGGGCTGGATCGGGACGGCGTGGGGGGCTGCTACCGCGAAAATAATGGTGGATGTCCTCATGCTTTTTTCGCATCATGGCGACGTCCTACATGATCTGTCCTCCTTGATTCTGTCATCGACGTGTTCCGGAATTGCTATCGGAGATCCTGCCCAAGATATCTGGATCGGATAGTATTTAGTCGTGCACGCCATATCAACCTATGAGGTTCCACGACGGTGTGGCGCGAAGCTCTATTGTTTGTTGACACCATGGGACATGTCGGCTTCTCGATTTCTATGGCGTAGACAGCTGTGGAGAAGGTCATGGTGGTTGAGATCGAAGGGTCGGTTAGACGGAGCCTTTGAGGTGATGGAGTCAGCCAGGTGTTTGGTAACTCTCAGGAGCAGCAGTGTCAAGTGGGGGCGGCAGCACTGGAGGAATTCACTTTTGGTGGTGCTCCTCGGGTACCAAGCCGTGACTTTCAAGGTGAAAACCTAAGGTCTGGCCTTCATTGGTTGTGCCTGGCAATTGCCTTGCTGAAGGAATTGTTTTGAGAGCTCGGACTTCTTCAGGGTGAAAACCTAAGATCTTGGATCGGGCAATGATGCTGTTTGCGCACTGTTTCCTTCTTGGAGGCGTTGCTTTTGAAGACCTTTTATGTTTTGCGAGTGTTGCATTTGGTGGTGGTTTGTGGGTGGCTACTGAGAGAAGTCGATCACTGTGGCGGGACCTTTGTTTTTTCATTTCTATTTTTTTTTCTTTGCCTGTGTGCATCCTAGATGTCAGTACGACATTTTGCAGGTGCAGAGGCTGGGTGTAATTGGTATCTGCGCAATATTAATATATTCCCTTTTTCAAAAAAAAATCATCTTCTTGTCAGGCTGGCAAAAGAACCGCCGAACAGATTACAAAGATAAAAATTAGTGCCTAGTTTCCAAATCATGAAAACTTTTGCATAATGCTGTTTGCACGACGTAATACTGCATCTGAGTTGTCACCATAATTTTCAAGACCAAGCACCTCCACAAGCCATGTGCTCACGGTTACCTCAAATCTCCAGGTCAACAGATATAAAACTCAAAGCACCTACCATTGGGTGCAAGTGCTTTCCTCCAGCACAACACCAGATGCCAATGCATCAGGAATGCTATAGAAGCAGGAATAGATTGAACATGAGCTGTGAATCCGAAACCCTTTTTATTTATTTATATGCACCAGAGGAATCAGGTCTGTACAGGTATACACCAAGTTTGCTGGTTGCGCACAAGGACACGAACACAATTGCATGCTGCCACAATGTGTGCAGCCAGGCCAGTTAAGGATCATATATACAGTGTGGGTGGGGTGGATTATTTGTCAACCAGTATCTGGGGGCTCTGGGCTCTTAGAACAGGTCCCACTGCCAGTAGATCTTGTCCACGATGCCTCCGCCGCTCCGCACGGCGACATGGAGGGTCTCCGATGCCGGAGGGACGCCCCACAGCAATGGAACCGCCACCGACATGGTCAGCTTCTCCTGAAGGCCGTCACTGCTTGCCTTCTCTGCAGTGACAATCTGAGCAAAAATGGCACCCTTTTAAGTTTGAGCAGACGTTCAATTGGAGATAAAACTTTGATTTTGCAGTTTGAGGAATTCAATGACTGCACTTTGTTAAGATTATAGAGGCACATATAGTTCCAGGGGTGACATAAGTACCTCGCCACCATGCTCCAAGACGGTATCTTCCACCACATCGCTTAGCATTTCAATGGACCGACAGAAGCCAAAGATGCATAATCTTCTACCCATGTCTAGGCCCTGATAGATATACCGCATAGTATTACTATATGAAAACATAAACATCAAACACACATAAGTGGTAAGAAACATTTACATTTGTAGCTGCTATGTTAAACAGTGCTCCAAGGCAAAGACTTTGATTTGGATCCATGTAAGAGCTCTCCTGAAACCGGCGGAGTTTGCTTTTTCCTTTTTGTTGCCTCTTCTGGCCAAATTTAACACACATGAGGATGACATACAAAATATTGATGACGCCAGGATAAAGCAACTTCAGCAAGTATACATGAATAAACTTGAATCCACAACAAAACAAAAAAGAAATGGCTGAGTCGATATTCCCAGGATACAAAAAATAATTGTAAGCTTTCAGGCAATTAGCTTTCAGTGAGTACAATGGTAGAAATGAATATGGCGCTCAAATGTACTCCTATACGGTGCTGCTTTTCAAGGTTTTATAGTCTTGATTCCCATTAAATATGTTTTATTATTACATGATAATGTAAGTAAAATGTGAAAAGAGCTGAATCTTTTTAACATACACAATAAAATTGTTATTGCCCCGAATGCAGTAACCAAAGGTGTAAGCATGACTGTTTAATATACATTTCTCGGTGTAATATAATTTCCAGCTACGTACGTATATTTCCTGGTGTTATGTACATTCCAGCTACCGATTCATGTCTGATTAAACTAAAGAAAACCTGGCTTTGTGGTACAGTGAACAAATAGAAATAGCACAAAGTTATTTCCATGGAAACCGGAAGGACGGCATATATCATCACCATGTTTCATGCGCACTGAATAACAGAGTTCACAATATGCATAACATCTCGGTCCCGAAATGAAGTTCCATCTCAGTTTTACTAACAAGGATCAACATGTTGCTATTTAGTATGACGCGCGAGGGAGCTTAGTAGTTCACGCTCAACTGAGATTCAGTACCTCGGAAGCGGTGACTCGGCGAGGCACCATGTTACCGCCTATCTGAACCAGCCCATCGGAAGTGAAGAGCGTGATTTTATCCTCTTGCACCCACTCGATATCTGCCAGGAGAAAGACACGCAGATCGAACCCATCAGGGCGCACGGCATGGTACGCACAGATCAGAAACAAGATCGACATTCTGCCCAACGATGAGCGCAACAGCCTGCCCCATTACCAACTACCATCTCTTCCCACGAAGCACGCAACAGCGACCGCAGATGAATATCACTTATCTCTCAACGTTTAATAAAAAAGCATCGCTGGTCGAAGCGCTCGGGCAAACAACAGGGGCAGCGATCGGGGGCGCGAGTTTACCGAACCCAGTGGTGAGATCCAGGGGCTGCTCCCACGGGTACGGCCCGTAGAGGTCCTCGGGCTCGCCCTTCCTGGCCCGGGCCCGCAGCCGCGAGCCGGGGCGGCAGCGGCGCGGGGACCGGGGCCTCCCGCCGCCGCCGCCGCGGAGCGGGGAGGAGAGGGGCCTCCTGGACGCCAGCGAGCGCGGGAGGGAGGAGGAGAGGGCGGCGGAGTCGGCCATCGCTCGAAATGCGGCAGGGAGGAGAGGGATCGCGGAAGGAGGGAGGAAGCGAGGATCGGCGGATTTTTATCGGGGGCGGCGGGGGCGAGGTGTGGTGGGCGTGGATTCTCCCGGCGGTGGACTTGGCTCGGCCGCGGTGCCTTTCTTGCGGGCCTTTTCCGTGGCCACAGGAGGAGGGCGGTGGATCGTGGCCGTTGGCTGTGTTGGTTTTGTGGGGATGGAGGGTCTGGATTGGCCCGGAGCCGGTGGGCGTGGTTTATCCGCTGCCGATGGTACCGACAAAATAAGGTTCGGCTGTCGAGACCAAGATGGGCCGGGTATCTCGAGGGGTGGATATTCAGTGCTGCTCGGAAATGGATAAGGGGCTGCTTGCAGAACGAGAGAATGGATTCTGTGCTCGTTTGTACTGCACCCTTTATTAATTTAAAAAAGATCAAAATAAACACTTTCAAAGTTTCATTAAAATACTAACCGTTGGCTTATAAGTGGTGGACGAATTAAAAAAGGATCAAAACCCGAAAGACCAACTTAAATATGACTTTGAATTCGAAGTGCAATCATCCACCCGAACGTTGCCCATGCCAGAATTGAAAAGAAAAACCTAACCTGAACTAACTGGAGTCGAGACACCAAGAATCCCCTTCACGCCAACAGTCGTCGAAGCGGCGGATAGAGGGGAGACGAATCCACAAGCTAACCAGTGGAGCTTGAAGCAAAGGATAACTTCGCCCTAGCCACCTATGCGTGAGCCGACTCAACCAGAAGTAATAACTGAGACAAGTCTCATAGCATATTTCTAACTAAATGTGGGTACCTATAGGCTATAGCGGTGTACCATGCTTCTGAAAAAAAATCTAGTTCCCTTTTTCACAAGAATAGTATTTTCTCACAGATAATATACTTTCTCCACATGGCATAATAACGCGAGTTGTTGCAGGAACAGAAACAAGTACAAGTGAACGAGGGGTAGGAACCCGTTCAAATTTTGAAAATTCAATGAATAATATGTTCACTGTTAAAAGAAAAATAAATCAAGTCCTATCTACCTATATGATAAGTGCCTCTTGTCACATAATTTGCCTCCATTCAGAAGGAAATCTGGCTCTACCTTTTGCACCAATTGTTGCAAAAGACTAAATTAATGCAATTTTTCCGAAACATAATCGCAATAATATATATGTGTATATATACTTTAGATTTTTACATTGCATCGCATAACGACCCCTCTAGTTGAAGAGACACCACAAAAACATTCTATTTTATATCTAGGTAATAAAATCGGAAGATCACCTCTTAGTGATGTGGTGGCGGGGATGACTACATGAGCTCTAAATCATGATACTCATGTTTACACATGAAACACCCCGACACAAAGTAATTTTCTTACAAAGATCCAAGGCTTATATGAAGGAAATATACCCTAGAGACAATAATAAAGTTGTTATTTATATTTCCTTATATCATGATAAACGTTTATTATTCATACTACAATTGTATTAACCGGAAACTTAGTACATGTGTGAATACATAGACAAACAGAGTGTCACTAGTATGCCTCTACTTGACTAGCTCGTTGATCAAAGATGGTTAAGTTTCCTAGCCATTGACATGAGTTGTCATTTGATTAACGAGATCACATCATTAGAGAATGATGTGATTGACTTGATCCATCCGTTAGCTTAGCACTATGATCGTTTAGTTTATTCCTATTGCTTTCTTCATGACTTATAAATGTTCCTATGACTATGAGATTATGCAACTCCCGAATACCGGAGGAACACTTAGTGTGCTATCAAACATCACAACGTAACTAGGTGATTATAAAGATGCTCTACAGGTGTCTCCGATGGTGTTTGTGGGTTGGCATAGATCGAGATTAGGATTTGTCACTCCGTGTTTCGGAGAGGTATCTCCGGGCCCTCTCGGTAATGCACATCACTATAAGCCTTGCAAGCAATGTGACTAATGAGTTAGTTGCGGGATGATGCATTACGAAACGAGTAAAGAGACTTGCCGGTAACGAGATTGAACTAGGTATTGAGATACCGACGATCGAATCTCGGGCAAGTAACATACCGATGACAAAGGAACAACGTATGTTGTTATGCGGTTTGACCGATAAAGATCTTCGTAGAATATGTAGGAACCAATATGAGCATCCAGGTTCCGCTATTGGTTATTGACCGGAAGTGAGTCTCGGTCATGTCTACATAGTTCTCGAACCCGTAGGGTCCGCAGGTTTAACGTTAGGTGACGATCGGTATTATGAGTTTATGTGTTTTGATGTACCTAAGGTTGTTCGGAGACCCGGATGTGATCACGGACATGACGAGGAGTCTCGAAATGGTCGAGACATAATGATTGATATATTGGACGACTATATTCGAACACCGGAAATGTTCCGGAGAAGTTTCGGATAAAACCGGAGTGCCGGAGGTTACCGGAACCCTTCGGAGGAACTAATGGGCCACATGGGCCTTAGTGGAGAGGGAGAGGGGCGGCTAGGGCAGGCCGCACGCCCCCTCCCCCTTGGGTCCGAATTGGACTAGGGAAGGGGGGCGGCGCCCCCCTTTCCTTCTCCCTCTCTCCCTCTCCTTCCTTCCCCCTCTCTTCCCTTGTTGGAAACCTACTAGGAATAGGATTCCTAGTAGGAACCCTACTTGGGGCGCGCCCTAGGAGGGCCGGCCGGCCTCCCCCTTGGTCCATTATATACGGGGCAGGGGTCACCCTAGGACACACAAGTTGACAGTTGTCTTAGTCGTGTGCGGTGCCCCCCTCCACAGATTTCCACCTCGGTCATATCGTTGTAGTGCTTAGGCGAAGCCCTGCGTCGGTAACTTCACCAACACCGTCATCACGCCGTCGTGCTGACGAAACTCTCCCTCGACCTCAGCTGGATCTAGAGTTCGTGGGACGTCACCGAGCTGAACGTGTGCAGATCGCGGAGGTGCCGTACGTTCGGTGCTAGGATCGGTCGGATCGTGAAGACGTACGACTACATCAACCACGTTTTCATAAGCTTCCGCTTTCGGTCTACGAGGGTACGTGGACACACTCTCCCGCTTGTTGCTATGCATCACCTAGATGGATCTTGCGTGTGCGCAGGAATTTTTTTGAAATTACTACGTTCCCCAATAGTGGTATCAGAGTCAGGTCTATACGTAGATGTTATATGCACGAGTAGAACACAAAGAGTTGTGGGCGATAATAGTCATACTGCTTACCAACATGTCATACTTTGATTCGGCGGTATTGTTGGATGAAGCGGCCCGGACCGACATTACGCGTACGCTTATGCGAGACTGGTTCTACCGACGTGCTTTGCACATAGGTGGCTGGCGGGTGTCTGTTTCTTCAACTTTAGTTGAATCGAGTGTGACTACGTCCGGTCCTTGTTGAAGGTTAAAACAGCAAACTTGACAAAAACTCGTTGTGGTTTTGATGCGTAGGTAAGAAGGGTTCTTGCTAAGCCCGTAGCAGCCACGTAAAATTTTCAACAACAAGTAGAGGACGTCTAACTTGTTTTTGCAGTGTATGTTGTGATGTGATATGGTCAAGACGTGATGATATAAAAATTGTTGTATGAGATGATCATGTTTTGTAACAGTTATCGGCAACTGGCAGGAGCCTTATGGTTGTCGCTTTATTGTATGAAATGCAATCGCCATGTAATTGCTTTACTTTATCACTAAGCGGTAGCGATAGTCGTGATAGCAACAGTTGGCGAGACGACAACGATGCTTTGATGGAGATCAAGGTGTCAAGCCGGTGACGATGATGATCATGACGGTGCTTTGGAGATGGAGACCAAAGGCACAAGATGATGATGGCCATATCATATCACTTATATTGATTGCATGTGATGTTTATCCTTTATGCATCTTATTTTGCTTAAGTTCGGCGGTAGCATTATAAGACGATCTCTCTCTAAATTTCAAGGTACAAGTGTTCTCCCTGAGTATGAACCGTTGCGAAAGTTCGTCGTGCCGAGACACCACGTGATGATCGGGTGTGATAAGCTCTACGTTCACATACAACGAGTGCAAGCCAGTTTTGCACACGCAGAATACTCGGGTTAAACTTGACGAGCCTAGCATATGCAGTTATGGCCTCGGAACACTGAGACCGAAAGGTCGAGCGTGAATCATATAGTAGATATGATCAACATAGTGATGTTCATCATTGAAAACTACTCCATCTCACGTGATCATCGGACATGGTTTAGTTGATTTGGATCACGTGATCACTTAGATGATTAGAGGGATGTCTATCTAAGTGGGAGTTCTTAAGTAATATGATTAATTGAATTTTAATTTATCATGAACTTAGTACCTGATAGTATTTTGCATGTCTATGTTGTTGTAGATCAATAGCCCGTGCTACTGTTCCATTGAATTTTAATGCGTTCCTAGAGAAAGCTAAGTTGAAAGATGATGGTAGCAACTACACGGACTGGGTCCGTAACTTGAGGATTATCCTCATTGCTGATGACTACTCGATAGTTCAGTGTGCCATGCTTTATAGCTTAGAACCGGGACTTTAACGACGTTTTGAACGTCATGGAGCATATGAGATGTTCCAGGAGTTGAAGTTAGTATTTCAAGCAAATGCCCGGATTGAGAGATATGAAGTCTCCAATAAGTTCTTGGTACGTCTCCAACGTATCTATAATTTTTTATCGTTCCATGCTATTATATTATCTGTTTTGGATGTTTAATGGGCTTTAATATGCTATTTTATATTATTTTTGGGACTAACCTATTAACCGGAGCCCGGTGCCAGTTGCTGTTTTTTTGCCTATTTCAGTGTTTCGCAGAAAAGGAATATCAAACGGAACGAAACCTTCGCGAGGATCTTTCTTGGAACGAACGCAATCCAGGAGACTGGGAGTGGAAGTCAGAGACGCAACGAGACGGCCACGAGGCAGGAGGGCACGCCCAGGGGGTAGGCGCGCCCCCCACCCTTGTGGGCCCCTCGTAGCTCCACCGACCTACTTCTTTCGCCTATATATACTCTTATACCCTGAAAACATCCAGGGGAGCCACAAAACCACTTTTCCGCCGCCGCAACCTTCTGTACCCGTGAGATCCCATCTTGGGGCCTTTTCCGGCAATCTGCCGGAGGGGGATTCGATCACGGAGGGCTTCTACATCAACAGCATAGCCTCTCCGATGATGTGTGAGTAGTTTACCACAGACCTTCGGGTCCATAGTTATTAGCTAGATGAATTCTTCTCTCTCTTTGGTTCTCAATACAAAGTTCTCCTCGATGTTCTTGGAGATCTATTCGATGTAATACTTTTTGCGGTGTGTTTGCCGAGATCCGATGAATTGTGGGTTTATGATCAAGATTATCTATGAACAATATTTGATTCTTCTCTGAATTATTATATGCATGATTTGATATCTTTGCAAGTCTCTTCGAATTATCGGTTTAGTTTGGCCTACTAGATTGATCTTTCTTGCAACGGAAGAAGTGCTTAGCTTTGGGTTCAATCTTGCGGTGCTCGATCCCAGTGACAGAAAGGGAATCGACACGTATTGTATTTTTCCATCGAGGATAAAAAGATGGGGTTTATATCATATTGCTTGAGTTTATCCCTCCACAACATGTCATCTTGCTTAATGTGTTACTCTGTTCTTATGAACTTAATATTCTAGATGCATGCTGGATAGCGGTCGATGTGTGGAGTAATAGTAGTAGATGCAGAATCGTTTCGGTCTACTTGACACGGACGTGATGCCTATGTTCATGATCATGCCTGGATATTCTCATAACTATGCGTTTTTCTATCAATTGCTCGGCAGTAATTTGTTCACCCACCGCAATATATGCTATCATAAGAGAAGCCACTAGTGAAACCTATGGCCCCCGGGTCTATTTTACATCATATTAGTTTATCTTCAACTTGCTAATTTCTATCGCCGTTTATTTTGCAATCTTTACTTTTCAATCTATACAACAAAAATACCAAAAAAATTATTTTATTATCTTTATCAGATCTCACTTTTGCAAGTGGCCGTGAAGGGATTGACAACCACTTTATCGCGTTGGTTGCAAGGTTCTTGATTATTTGTGCAGGTACTAGGCGATTTGCGTGTAGTCTCCTACTGGATTGATACCTTGGTTCTCACAAACTAAGGGAAATACTTACGCTACTTTGCTACATCACCCTTTCCTCTTCAAGGGAAAACCAACGCATGCTCAAGAGGTAGCAGTTCTATAGCTGCAAGATGGAGGAGAATAGTTCTGTCAGTGAACATATACTTAGAATGTCTGGGTACCACAACCACTTGACTCAACTGGGAGTTAATCTTCCTGATGATAGTGTCATTGATAGAGTTCTTCAATCACTACCACCAAGCTACAAAAGCTTCGTGATGAACTATAATATGCAAGGGATGGATAAGACAATTCACGAGCTCTTCGCGATGCTAAAAGCTGCGGAGGTGGAAATAAAGAAGGAGCATCAAGTGTTGATGGTCAACAAGACCACCAGTTTCAAGAAGAAGGGCAAAGGAAAAAAGGGGAACTTCAAGAAGAACGGCAAGCAAGTTGCTGCTCAAGTGAAGAAGCCCAAGTCTAGACCTAAGCCTGAGACTGAGTGCTTCTACTACAAAGGGACTGGTCACTTGAAGCGGAACTGCCCCAAGTATTTAGCGGATAAGAAGGATGGCAAAGTGAAAGGTATATTTGATATACATGTTATTGATGTGTGCTTAACTAATGCTCGCAGTAGCGCCTGGGTATTTGATACTGGTTCTGTTGCTCATATTTGCAACTCGAAATAGGGGCTATGGATTAAGCGAAGATTGGCTAAGGACGAGGTGACGATGCGCGTGGGAAATGGTTCCAAAGTTGATGTGATCGCGGTCGGCACGCTACCTCTACATCTACCTTCGGGATTAGTTTTAGACCTGAATAATTGTTATGTGGTGCCAGCGTTGAGCATGAACATTATATCTAGATCTTGTTTGATGCGAGACGGTTATTCATTTAAATCAGAGAATAATTGTTGTTCTATTTATATGAGTAATATCTTTTATGGTCATGCACCCTTGATGAGTGGTCTATTTTTGTTGAATCTCGATAGTAGTGATACACATATTCATAGTATTGAAGCCAAAAGATATAAGTTTAATAATGATAGTGCAACTTATTTGTGGCACTGTCGTTTAGGTCATATTGGTGTAAAGCGCATGAAGAAACTCCATGCTGACGGACTTTTGGAATCACTTGATTATGAATCACTTGATACATGTGAACCATGCCTCATGGGCAAGATGACTAAAACTCCGTCTCCGGAACAATGGAGCGAGCAATAGACTTGTTGGAAATAATACATATTGATGTATGCGGTCCATTGAGTGTTGATGCTCGCGGCAGGTATCGTTATTTTCTGACCTTCATAGATGATTTGAGCAGATATGGGTATATCTACTTGAAACATAAGTCTGAAACATTTGAAAAGTTCAAAGAATTTCATAGTGAAGTAGAAAATCATCGTAATAAGAAAATAAAGTTTCTATGATCTGATCGTGGAGGAGAATATTTGAGTCACGAGTTTGGTCTTCATTTGAAACAATGTGGAATAGTTTTGCAACTCACACCACCCGGAACACCACATCGTATGTGTGTCCGAACGTCGTAACCGCACTTTATTAGATATGGTGCGATCTATGATGTCTCTTACTGATTTACCGCTATCATTTTGGGGTTATGCTTTAGACACAGCTGCATTCACATTAAATAGGGCACCATCTAAATTCGTTGAGGCGACACCATATGAACTGTGGTTTGGCAAGAAACCCAAGTTGTCGTTTCTTATAGTTTGGGGTTGCGATGCTTATGTGAAAAAGATTCAACCTGATAAGCTCGAACCCAAAGGAAACTGTTGGGTACACCTTCTATCACAGATCCGAAGGCAAGATATTCGTTGCTAAGAATGGATCCTTTCTAGAGAAGGAGTTTCTCTCGAAAGAAGTGAGTGGGAGGAAAGTAGAACTTGATGAGGTAATTGTACCTTCTCCTGAATTGGAAACTAGTTCATCACATAAATCAGTTCCAGTGACTTCTACACCAATTAGTGAGGAAGATAATGATAGTGATCATGAAACTTCAGATCAAGTTACTACTGAACCTCGTAGGTCAACTAGAGTAAGATCCGCACCAGAGTGGTACGGTAATCCTGTTCTGGACGTCATGTTACTAGACCATAACGAACCTACGAACTATGAGGAAGCGATGATGAGCCCAGATTCCGCAAAATGGCTTGAGGCCATGAAATCTGAGATGGGATCCATGTATGAGAACAAAGTGTGGACTTTGGTTGACTTGCCCGATGATCGGCAAGCCATCGAGAATAAATGGATCTTCAAGAAGAAGACTGATGCTGACGGTAATGTTACTGTCTACAAAGCTCGACTTGTTGCGAAAGGTTTTTGACAAGTTCGAGGAGTTGACTACGATGAGACTTTCTCACCCGTGGCGATGCTTAAGTCTGTCCGAATCATGTTAGCAATTAACGCATTTTATGATCATGAAATTTGGCAAATGGATGTCAAAACTACATTCCTGAATGGATTTCTGGAAGAAGAGTTGTATATGATGCAACCAGAAGGTTTCGATCCAAATGATGCTAACAAAGTGTGCAAGCTCCAGCGATCCATTTATGGACTGGTGCAAGCCTCTCGGAGTTTGATAGTGTGATCAAAGCATATGGTTTTATACAGACTTTTGGAGAAGCATGTATTTACAAGAAAGTGAGTGGGAGCTCTGTAGCATTTCTAATATTATATGTGGATGACATATTGCTGATTGGAAATGATTTAGTATTTCTGGATAGCATAAAAGGATACCTGAATAAGAATTTTTCAATGAAAGACCTCGGTGAAGCTGCTTATATATTGGGCATCAAGATCTGTAGAGATAGATCAAGACGCTTAATTGGACTTCCACAAAGCACATAACTTGATAAGATTTTGTAGAAGTTCAAAATGGATCAGTCAAAGAAAGGGTTATTGCCTGTGTTACAAGGTGTGAAGTTGAGTGAGACTCAATGCCCGACCACTGCAGAAGATAGAGACAAAATGAAAGTCATTCCCTATGCTTCAGCCATAGGTTCTATCATGTATGCAATGCTGTGCACCAGACCTGATGTGTGCCTTGATATAAGTATAGTGGGGAGGTACCAAAGTAATCCAGGAGTGGATCACTGGACAATGGTCAAGAACATCCTGAAATACGTGAAAAGGACTAAGGGTATGTTTCTTGTTTATGGAGGTTATAAAGAGCTCGTCGTAAAAGGTTACGTCGATGCAAGCTTCGACACTGATCCGGATGACTCTAAGTCGCAAACTAGATACGTGTTTATATTAAACGGTGGAGCTGTCAGTTGGTGCAGTTCTAAGCAGAGCATCGTGGCGGGATCTACGTGTGAAGCGGAATACATAGCTGCTTCGGAAGCAGCAAATGAAGGAGTCTGGATGAAGGAGTTCATATCCGATCTAGGTGTCATACCTAGTGCATCGGGTCCAATGAAAATCTTTTGTGACAATACTGGAGCAATTGCCTTGGCGAAGGAATCCAGATTTCACAAGAGAACCATGCACAACAAGAGATGCTTCAATTCCATCTGTCATCAAGTGTCGGAAGGGGACATAGAGATTTGCAAGATACATACGGATCTGAATGTTGCAGACCAGTTGACTAAGCCTCTCTCACGAGCAAAACATGATCAACACCAAAACTCCATGGGTGTTAGAATCATTACAATGTAATCTAGATTATTGACTCTAGTGCAAGTGGGAGACTGAAGGAAATATGCCCTCGAGTCAATAATAAAGTTGTTATTTATATTTCCTTATATCATGATAAATGTTTATTATTCATGCTAGAATTGTATTAACCGTAAACTTAGTACACGTATGAATACATAGACAAACAGAGTGTCACTAGTATGCCTCTACTTGACTAACTCGTTAATCAAAGATGGTTATGTTTCCTAGCCACTGACATGAGTTATCATTTGATTAACAGGATCACATCATTAGAGAATGATGTGATTGACTTAACCCATCCGTTAGCTTAGCACTATGATCGGTTAGTTTATTCCTATTGCTTTCTTCATGACTTATACATGTTCCTATGACTATGCGATTATGCAACTCCCGAATACCGGAGGAACACTTAGTGTGCTATCAAACATCACAACGTAACTGGGTGATTATAAAGATGCTCTACAGGTGTCTCCGATGGTGTTTGTTGGGTTGGCATAGATCGAGATTAGGATTTGTCACTCCGTGTTTCGGAGAGGTATCTCTGGGCCCTCTCGGTAACACACATCACTATAAGCCTTGCAAGCAATGTGACTAATGAGTTAGTTGCGGGATGATGCATTACGGAACGAGTAAAGAGACTTGCCGGTAACGAGATTGAACTAGGTATTGAGATACCGACGATCGAATCTCGGGCAAGTAACATACCGATGACAAAGGGAACAATGTATGTTGTTATGCAGTTTGACCGATAAAGATCTTCGTAGAATACGTAGGAACCAATATGAGCATCCAAGTTCCGCTATTGGTTATTGACCGGAAGTGAGTCTCGGTCATGTCTACATAGTTCTCGAACCCGTAGGGTCCGCACGCTTGACGTTCGGTGACGATTGGTATTATGAGTTTATGTGTTTTGATGTACCGAAGGTTGTTTGGAGTCCCGGATGTGATCACGGACATGACGAGGAGTCTCGAAATTGTCGATACATAAAGATTGATATATTGGACGACTATATTCGGACACCGGAAATGTTCCGGAGAAGTTTCGGATAAAACTGGAGTGCCGGAGGGTTACCGGAACCCCCCGGGGGAACTAATGGGCCACATGGGCCTTAGTGGAGAGAGAGAGGGGCGGCTAGGACAGGCCACGCGCCCCCTCCCCCTTGGGTCCGAATTGGACTAGGGAAGGGGGGCGGCGCCCCCTTTCCTTCTCCCTCTCTCCCTCTCCTTCCTTCCCCCTCTCTTCCCTTGTTGGAAACCTACTAGGAATAGGATTCCTAGTAGGAATCCTACTTGGGGCGCGCCCCAGGAGGGCCGGCCGGCCTCCCCCTTGCTCCTTTATATACGGGGGCAGGGGGGCACCCTTGGACACACAAGTTGACAGTTGTCTTAGCCGTGTGCGGTGCCCCCCTCAATAGATTTCCATCTCGGTCATATCGTTGTAGTGCTTAGGCGAAGCCCTGCGTCGGTAACTACATCAACACCGTCATCACGCCGTCGTGCTGACGAAACTCTCCCTCGACCTCAGCTGGATCTAGAGTTCGTGGGACGTCACCGAGCTGAACGTGTGCAGATCGCGGAGGTGCCGTACGTTTGGTGCTAGGATCGGTCGGATCGTGAAGACGTACGACTACATCAACCGCGTTGTCATAACGCTTCCGCTTTCGGTCTACGAGGGTACGTGGACACACTCTCCCGCTCGTTGCTATGTATCACCTAGATGCATCTTGCGTGTGCATAGGAATTTTTTTGAAATTACTGCGTTCCCCAACATTATACTTGAAGGAAATATGCCCTAGAGGCAATAATAAAGTTGTTATTTATATTTCCTTATATCGTGATAAATGTTTATTATTCATGCTAGAATTGTATTAACCGGAAACTTAGTACATGTGTGAATACATAGACAAAACAGAGTGTCCCTAGTATGCCTCTACTTGACTAACTCATTAATCAAAGATGGTTATGTTTCCTAACCATATACATGTGTTGTCATTTGATGAACGGGATCACATCATTATAGAATGATATGATGGACAAGACCCATCCGTTAGCTTAGCATAATGATCGTTAAGTTTTATTGCTATTGCTTTCTTCATGACTTATACATATTACTTTGACTACGAGATTATGCAACTCCCGAATACCGGAGGAATACCTTGTGTGCTATCAAACGTCACAACGTAACTGGGTGATTATAAAGATGTTCTACAGGTATCTCCGAAGGTGTTTGTTGGGTTGACATAGATCAAGATTAGGATTTGTCACTCCGAGTATCGGAGAGGTATCTCTGGGCCCTCTCGGTAATGCACATCATAATAAGCCTTGCAAGAAATGTGACTAATGAGTTAGTTACGGGATGATGCATTACGGAACGAGTAAAGAGACTTGCCGGTAACGAGATTGAACTAGGTATGATGATACCGACGATCGAATCTCGGGCAATAACATACCGATGACAAAGGGAATGACGTATGTTGTTGTGCGGTTTGACCGATAAAGATCTTCGTAGAATATGTAGGAGCCAATATGAGCATCCAGGTTCCGCTATTGGTTATTGACCGGAGATGTGTCTCGGTCATGTCTACATAGTTCTCAAACCCGTAGGGTCCGCACGCTTAATGTTTTGATTATGATTTGTATTATGAGTTATGTGTTTTTGGTGACCGAAGTTTGTTCGGAGTCCCGGATGAGATCACGGACATGACGAGGAGTCTTGAAATGGTCGAGAGATAAAGATTGATATATTGGACGAAGGTATTCAGACACCGGAAAGGTTTCGGGACGCTTCGGATATTTATCGGGGAACCGAGGGGTTACCGGACCCCCCCTCCCCTGAGGAAGTTATGGGCCTTAATGGGCCATAAGGGAGTAGGAGAGGGCAGCGCGCAGGGTGGCGCCCCCCCAAGGGAGTCCTAATTGGACTAGGGGGAGGGGCCGCGGCCGCCTCTTTCCTCTCCCTCTCCCTGTCCTTCCCTCTTTCCCCCTCTTGGAATAGGAAAGGGAATCCAGCTAGGATTGGGAATCCTAGTTGGACTCCCCCCTGGCGCGCCCCCTCATGGCCGCCGGCCTCCTCCCTTTCCTCCTTTATATACGGGGGCGGGGGGGGGGGGGCACCCCAAAGGCACATCAATTGTTCCTTAGCTGTGTGTGGTGCCCCCTTCACAGTTTACCACCTCGGTCATACTGTCGTAGTGCTTAGGCGAAGCCCTTCGCGGATCACATCACCAACACCGTCGCCACGCCGCCGTGCTGAAGGAACTCTCTCTCGACCCTCTACTGGATCAAGAGCTCGAGGGACGACATCGAGCTGAACGTGTGCTGAACACGGAGGTGCCGTACGTTCGGTACTTGAATCGGTTGGATCGTGAAGACGTTCGACTACATCAACCGCGTTAACATAACACTTCCGCTTTCGGTCTATGAGGGTACGTGGATACACTCTCCCCCTCTCGTTGATATGCATATCCTAGATAGATCTTGCGTGAGCGTTGGAATTTTTTTGAAATTGCATGCAACATTCCCCAACAATACTTTGGTTTCCCAAAATGCAAATAGCGCAATAATAGTTGTCTCAGACATAATTTTGTGGTAAATTGCCTGTAGGATTTTTCGATAATTACATAATGCAACATACTACAGTTGGTAAATTTGTTTTTTACACCCTCAAATGAATGAGCCGTAGCTTCAATTTTTGCATGTTTCCAATGCATTATCCTCCAAACAAGCAAAACGTATTTTGCATGCCTCCAACACTTCACCCTCAAAACATACAATGTGCCATGAGTTGAGTGTAGGTTCCTTATGGTGGAAGCAACCCACCATCATTTCAGTCTTACTCTTGGTGCTGGTGCTCGTATTTTTCTAAATTTATTTTAATTTTTTTGACGATGTTTGTTCAGTGGGAGGAGATGTTCCCGTCGACTACGAGGTGCTTGTGGTGAATTCATCAACTTAAAGAAACGTTGTGCCGGCTCATCCAAGGTGTTTATGGGGCAGGGTCTGCATATTTGTTGCGTTTATAAAGGTTAGTGTATGTGTCATCCGTGTTTGTAATGTGTCATAAAAAAAAGCATACAATTTGCCTTTCGACAAGTTTTGAAAAATACATACACGATAATAAAAACGCAGCACTGTCTGCCCCGCTTTCCCGGCCCAGCAGCGCGAGCGCGAGCGCGGGGGATATCCGATAACCCCTCTCCCCTTCCCCACGCTCACCCGCCATGGCCCTCGCCACCGCCGCGGCCGCCGCGGCCATCACCATCCACCCATTCCTCAGCCGCCCGGCCAGCGTCCTCCGGTGCGGCCGCCGCGTCCCGCCCCTCCTCCTCCTCCGCGCCACCTCCTCCGCCTCGGACTTCAACATCACCTTTGCGGAGCCCGCGCCCGCCCCGTCCAAGGCCTCGCGCGGCGGCCCGTCCGCGCAGCCGCTGGTCCCCTGGATCGCCCGCGGGGCCGACGGCAATCCATCCCTCCACACCTCGCCGCCGCCGGACGTCCTCCAGGCCGTCGCCGCCGCGGAGGCCGAGGCCAAGAGGGCCGCCAAGAGGGGCCAGAGGCAGGGCCCCGCCGCCGACGCCCCCGTCGCCAGCGTCAGGGTCAAGGAGAAGAAGGCCGCCCCGACCGCGCCGCCCAAGTTCTCCAAGGCGGCCAGGAGGTTCTACAACGAGAACATCAAGGAGCACGAGCCGCAGCGCCTCGCCAAGGTCCTCGCCGCCGCAGGAGGTAGTCGTCCTATGTGGTGCAGGGTTTTACATTAAGCGCGCTTAACTGAATTGAATCGGAGCAGCATTATGTCTGTCTTGATGCTGACTCGTGGCTCTTCCTAGTGGCCTCAAGAAGGACCTGCGAGGAGCTCATCTTCCAAGGGAAGGTGACTGTCAATGGTTCTGTCTGCACTGCTCCCCAGGTATGAAATTTCAGCCTGAAGCTCTAAGAGTGAGGAGGAGCTAGTTCATGCCTGCAAGTATTTTAGCTCATGTCCACATTTATGTAATGTCAATCTTGCTTCAGTTGTCTAGTTGCGGCGAAAAAATAGCTGGTTTAGTTTAGCTAGATTTTGGCATTGTACCACTGTATGGAATTTGATTATTTTTTTTCATTTTGTCTGCATCTCGTTCATAATCAGTTTTTCTTTTGTAGACCAAAGTCGACATTTCAAAGGATTCTATCTATGTTAACGGGAATCGTATTTCCAAGAAGCTACCTCCAAAGCTCTATTTTGCTGTGAATAAGCCAAAAGGGTTTGTACCTTCTCTTCCATAGTATTGCAGTCCCCAGATCAGTAAAAAGTTGCCTTTTTTATTCCAGCAAAATATTTTCAAATAATAGAAAATGAGCCATCAGTCCAGCTGTGCGATACCCTAAATGTTATTTCTGATGTCCTACAGGTATATTTGCTCATCCGGTGAAGAGAAGTCTGTTATTTCCTTATTGGATGACTACTTGAAAGGCTGGGTATGTTCTATAATTGGGCTTTTCATAAAATAGACATTATACTGTTACTAATGAAACATCATCATAATCATGGTTTGTTGTATCTTCTATCTATTGATTCTCAACCTCGCATATCTATCTATCAACATGTGCAGAACAAACTTCAGCCAGGAGTACCAAAACCCCGCTTGTTTACTGTGGGTCGTCTTGATGTTGCCACAACTGGTTTGATAATAGTTACAAATGATGGTAATTTTGATGTACTTGCTAGAGAATATTTAGGAATCAGCAATTTAGCCATCCAAGGCGTAAAGTTAATTGCTCTCCTTTCAGGTGAATTTGCCCAGAAAGTCTCACACCCTTCATCAAACATAACAAAGGAGTAAGTTCGACCTCCTCTGTATCCTTTGTAGACTGTAGTACTGCACTGCAGAACTAAATTGTAATCTATAGTTCTATATTTGAAATACTGTAGATGCATTCAAAACTTCGTAGCAGACAAATTAGGATGTTGTTTTGGTACTACCCCCACGTCGCCATCATTATTCATGATGTGGAGAAGGTCCATTGAAATGACACTAGTTTTAAACTAAAATATTCTTCTCTAGGAAACTGCTCATATAAATGTGCTCAAACATGGTAAATGGACAATGAAAAATACACGAAAAACGAAATATAATTTGCATTTGTTCAATATTGCAGATATGTAGTAACTATAGATGGAGCAGTGCACAAGAAACACCTTGTAGCTATCAGTGGAGGAACAGTAATTGATGGCGTTAAGGTTGTACCTGATTTAGTAGAGCCACTGGATGCACAAGCTGATACAAAAAGGACGCGGCTTAAAATAGTGGTAATTGTCCTTTATACATGCCCCATTTTATTGTATTTGATGTCTGTTTTTAACTTCTGCGTATGGTACAAAACTATGTATAATATAGGCATTCTGATTTGTTCGGTACAGCAAAGAATAGATCCTAGCAATATTGTTCAGTCTTTTGTATGTTTATTATGCCAGGTTGATTGTGCAAATCCAATGTGTTCTACTCCCTCCATTCCTTTAATATAAGGTGTATTTGTTTTTTGAAAAGTCAAACGAGTGCAAGTCTGACCAAGTTTTTAGAAAAAATATATCAACATTCACAATACAAAATTTATATCATTTGATCCATCATGAAAAGTAGTTCCATATTTTATATACTAGGCATTCCATATGTCGATATTTTATTCTATAATCTTGGTCAAATATTCACATGGTTGACTTGCACGGAATCAATACATCTTATATTCTAGGACGGAGGGAGTATTAATTAGCCTTTCACTTGCACATAGGCTTGACTAAAGCAATTTTACATAAATTCAAAGGCATCTTATTAAGTTAATCTACTCACTGGCATTGATATTGTCGAGTTCTATTTCTGGTAGGTTCATGAAGGAAGAAACCACGAAGTTCGTGAACTTGTGCAGAATGCAGGACTAAAGGTTGTTTTGCGTGATAAATATATTTTTATCAGAGTTTTCTTTGTATTTTATTGGTACATATCTTAGTATTTCTTGTTCTACAACAAATGAGTAAGTAAATGTGATGTTTGGAAGAGTAAACATATGTCAGCTCGCGCTTGGATGGCGAGGCCTTGAGGTGGAACGGCATTAGTGAAGGAGGGCACATACTGTGGCAGGAATAAATCTAGAATAGCTAGTCGTTGTCCACAGCAGGACTTTAGGGTCTAGGAGACTTTTCTTAATTCATCTTTGCTTCATTCAACTCAAATCCAATAGGCTGTGTTCCCTTTTATGGATATTACCCCTGATCAGATGGCTTCAGAGCTAAGCAATGCAAGCATAGAAGTATGAGCTTTATCACATAATAACAAAAGATAATAGGTTCATATAAAAAAAGATAATAGGCAGCGTGTTATAGTAGCGCACCATCTTGAAGCAGACATACTTCTAAATTTCAATTGACAGCCAGATCTTGTTTTATCATTTCTGTTTTGATGTACTGCTGTAGAAGACAGTTGACCCTGTTTGTAATGGAAAACAGGCCGGAAAACCATACAGAAGTCAGTTAATTAGAGGATATACTACTTAAAAAGAACATAAGGTTCCCATTTCACCTTTCTTTCCACTACCCCTTGTATATGATAATCAATCACCTTAATTTACTTACCTTCTGAACCAATTCCACTTTAATTTACTTACCAAACTTCTAATCAAAATATAAGGTAATTCACGGGCAGAATTTGATGAACATTTATTTACATAATCGCATTATTATTGACAGGTAAATCACAAGCTAACGTACTAGAATATTTATATCCCGTTGCAACGCACGGGCATTGTTCTAGTTAGAGGAAAAGCGTGTAGAAGCCCCTCAATTATGCTTATTTGTGTTATATAACTGTTGTGAAAGCAGCTGATTTTTTATCCCTGTATTTGACAGGTCTACGCTTTGAAACGTGTTCGTATAGGCAGGTTCCGCCTCCCATCAGACCTGGGGTAATGTTATTTAGCACATCAGTACATGTTCGGCATATACTTCCTTTTTTGCAGAGTTTCATAAGGTTTTTCCAAGTCTTTCTTTTTTTGCACCTTTCAAAACATCTGAAACAGCATGGCAGCTAGTGCAAATGGTAAAATCAAATACTCCAGGAAATACATTTTTTAGAAAGATCAACTTGGAAAGGCTCGTGTATCAAAAGGGATCATGTGTGTCAAATCTGGCATGCCAGCAGTAGATACCACCAAAATCAGTTCAGTGGAGTTAATTGGTTCAACTGATAAATCATCGTCTAGGGGCATGAGTTTTTATTGTGCCCAACAAGTAAAACTAATTTGACAGTCAACTCCTTTTTGTGTTTGATAAACTCTTCATGTTCACAATGAGGCTGGCAATATAACACCGTATATTAACCCATTGTTGGATGTTACATGTACAGAATTGGGAAGATGGTTGAACTTAAAGAAGCTGACATCAAGGCACTAGATGGCAACAGCTAGTAGAGTGCGCGCCTGAGTTCATGGGCTTCGTTTCCGAAAGCGGTGTGGACGGGTGGATAACATATATGTCATACCTCCTGTGGCATAAGGCACGACTACTCTGTGCCTGAGAGGCCTGCGATTCTGCTATCATAGATGTCAAATAGGAAACTAATGGTCAGGTTCGATAGGCATGCCTTTGTTTTCAAGAACACATGAACTGCTTCGCTGAAGGATCTCCAAGATCCTACGTGGCAGCAGTGTTCGCTGGAGTTTTGGGATATGTTCAGCTAGGCTTGCTAGTACTGTAGTAGAGTTGTTGATAGCGTCTACTCTTATGCAGACCTACTGATTTATTATCTGTGGAAATGTAAATGCTGTCAGTCGAGTCATGAACTTTTCTTTAACTTAGTCGAGTCATGAACTGGCATTACTTCCAACAGTTTTTGCAACTTGTAACTTGTATGCTTGCCCTGCAAAAGAAAAAAGAAAATCTGTATACCTGTTTTTGTTGTTGAGAAATTCCTGATAATTCTTTTTTTTCTTCTAGTTGTTAAAAAACACATTGCATTCTCAGATGGTTAGGTTCCTTGTGATGGAACTTAGCCCATCATGTTTAAATCCTAGACTTGGTATTTGTGCTCGTATTTTTCTGAATTTATTTCAGACATTTCAAGTTTTTATTGACTATGAGGCGCATGTGGTGACTTTGTCAACCTCAAGATGTGTATCTCAGTATCTTGAAGGTGCTCATGGAGGGCAGATTGTGCAGGCTCAATACCTCAAAGGTGCTCATAGAGACAGGGTGTACGTGGGTCCTTCATAAGAGTGATAGTGTATGTCCATATGTGAGCATTTTGCGTTCGTACTGTGTTAAAAGAATGTACTTCGGGAGAAATGAACCATTTTTCTATGAGTAATCTTTTTTAGGGAAAACCAAGTTTTTATTCATCATAAGAGCATCTTCAATAGATGATGTATATTTTGGTGCTCCAAACCGGTGATGGTCCAAATTTGAAGCACCAAAAGGTGCTTTTTACATCTTCGAAAAATGCTCAACTCCAACAGATGGTCCAAAACGGAGATTAGCAACTCCAACAGATAGTCCAAAACGAAGATTAAAACGACCAACTACTACTTCATCTCAACATAGTTCAAACATGAAATTCAACATAGTTTCATACATAAATTCAACTACTACTTATTCGAACTACTAGATGAAAGTACTCCTCGTCGTCGGAGCTGCGGAACTGCTCCCAGAACTCGTCCTTGGTCGGGTCATCGCACCCCTCGTCCTCCTCGTCGGAGTCACCCCAATCCTCATCCGACGACTCGATAGGGATCACAGTCGAGGGGCCGGCCTCATCCTCCTTCTTCACCCCCCTTCTTTTTCGCCTTGACGTCGCGATTCTAGTAGTGCTCCAGCTCGGCCTGGACGTACTGCGGATGCTCTCGCGCAAATCGAGCCATCGTTGCCTCGTCGCTCTCGCCGGGAGCGACGACAACTGCCGGTCTCTTCTTCGCCATCTTCACCGGCATCTCCTTCATCTGGATGCCCTGCGGCACGAGCCACTCTGCCACCGCCCGGGTTTCGACGTCCGGGAAGTTGAGGTCCGTCTTCGGCCGTCCGGCACGCCGCACCGCCACGTCGTAGGCACGCGCGGCCTCATCGGCGGTTGGATACGTGCCGAGCCACCAACGCCGCCCGGCGTCAGAGAACTCCACTCCGAAGTTCCCGGAGGGCTTCGCCCTCACGCCGACGAAACCGGATTTGCCCTTGGGCGTCTTCTTCGGCGCCATCGGGGAGCGGGCGGCGGCCGAGCGGGGAGCGGGGCGGCGGCGTGCAGCTCAGGGTGGAGGCGGACGGAGCGGGGCGGCGACCGGAGAGGAGGCGGAGGCGGACGGAGCGGGCCGACGGCGTGAAGTGCAGGCGAGGGCGGCCGGCGGCGTGCGGTGCGGGCGGGGCCGGGCGGAGGCCGGACCGGGGGCAGAGGCGACCGGAGAGGAGGCGGACGGGGTTGGGGCGGGGCAGAGGCGGCCAGAGCGGAGGCGGACGCGATGTGGCGGCAGGCGGCGGCCCAGCGGGGTGGAATCGGTGGCGGGGCTGATCTACGGCGGGGCGGCGGCGGGTGTGAGGAAGAAGGGGGGGGGGAGGAAATGAAGAGCGGCTGGGCGTTGGTGCGCCACCGCTGTTTTTACATCTCCTGCCTCCGGAGATGTAAATTTGCACCGCGAGGTGTTGAATTTTACATCACCGGGAGGCGAAGATGTATTTTTTTTTGCATATGGACCATCTGTTGGAGAGCTGTTTTTTGCCTCAAAAGATACAAAAGTTGGTTATTTTTACATATGGACTGTCTATTGGAGATGCTCTAAGCCACAACGTGTGGGATACAGTTTAGGTTGTGGGAGTCACCAAACCTAGCGACAAAGCAAACTTGGCTAAATCACGTGCCTCAAAATTGATGGCATGACATTCAAAAGTGAAATTACACCGAAATAACAAAGCTCAAACATTAATCTCGCTAATAATGTCCCCGCAGGTGACACGCCTAAAGCTCTTGATATCTTCCACCATTTTGTTTCGAGTTTGAAGCAACAATGAATTGTTGAATATGGAGATCCTCCGTCAAAGATATTGCTTCTCTGCATGCGATAGCCACTAATGTGGCAGGTTTGTCAACTCCCTGAATGACTAGAGCTGAACTTCCGAGGAAATTGCCATCTCTATCTCTACACACCGCAGTTGCTGAGCCTCCTCTTCCTCGTCGGACACCAGCGTCCACATGAATCTTTGCAAAGCCCTGAGGGGGAGCTCATGATCGCTGGTTGACGGTTCCTAGAACCATGGGTCGCCCACCACCCGATGATGACTGTTTATTTTTGAGTATACTGAGCTCTGCAATAAACCTCATGGTGAAGGAATGAGTTCCTTGAGGGCTCTGGAAGATACCTTGGAGAATCGCCTTGCTCTAGTCGACCAAATCGCCCTAAGGGTGACTCATAGTTTTACAAACAGTTTATGTAATAATGAATCCCTGAGCGTAAACAGCTAATGCTTTGCGTTTAGTTCAGTGGTTGTTGCTATAGTTTCAGCCAACTCGTCGTCTATCAATGCCCACGTGCATCTTGAGACCGTGCATTCGACCGGTGAATGTTTCCAAGAGTCCCCCATCCCGCAGAAACCGCATGCACTCGTATCAGACATGTTTCTGCGCGCTCTAATGTCATTTCTCGGAATTGATTGCCAGGCGAGTCTCCATAGGAACATCCAGATCTTTGCCGGTACTTGTGTCTTCCACATACCCTTCGAGCTACCCTCCTCCTTCGCTGAGTTAGGAGCCGGCCGAACCTTCGAGCCATGCCTCTCGCCTCTGTGTAATGGTTATGAGCATCTTGTATGCTAACTTCATAGAGAAATTATCACGCCGCTCAAATTTCCAACTCCAGAAATCACCCACATTTCTTATGCATAACGGGATACCAAGAATGACACGCACGCCCATAGGCATAAAAACCTCTGCCACTTTCTGTCTGTTTCAAGACGCCGAGGTAGCATCAATCAATTCTGACACTGTATCTGGTGGATTTGGTATTATGCAACCATAGGGTCACATCATCTCCTCTCAGGGGAGCCAATTGTCAGCCCATATATCTGTTGTAACTCTGTTGCCTGTCCGTCCGATCAGACCCTGCTTTAAAGTGTCTCTTCCCTCCATAATAGCTCTCCATATCTGGCTTGGGTGGCCTCCTAACTCCGCATTCAAAATAGTTGAATTTGGGTAGTATATACTCTTGAGAAGCCGAGCACACAGATTCTCTGGATTTTGCAGGAGCCGCCAAGCTTGCCGAGCCAGCATTGCCATGTTAAATAGCCCAAAATCTTTAAAGCCTAAATCAACATACCTTTAGGTTGCGTCATTGCCTTCCATGATACCTCGTGTGGCTTCCATTTACCTTCCGGATTAACATGTTCAAATGTTCACACAAGCTTCTAGGAAGTTTGAATAAAGTAACCATTTTTTTTTAAATCAAAAAAAAAAGTAACCATTTTTCTTCTTGATCGAGCATAAAAGAATCCGCCGTACGCAGACAGGAGGTGGCTGGGCCCAGCCGTTTGGGCCGCGAGTTGGGCTGGGCCCTGTGCTAGTTGGCAAGGGGGGAGGAGAAAGATTAGTTTAAGCCATGGATCATCGTCGTCTCCGGCTCAGTCAGATCTGCCTGCCCCGCTCGACGCCGAGGGACCACCCACCACCACCACCACCACCACCCACGACTCCACCAGCAGGACGCAGCTCTTCCTCTTCCTCCCCTTCCCTCCCAGCACCCCCCGCGGTCCCTCCCCGAGATCCCCCCACCCCCGACCCGCGCCGCCGCGCGGGGGCCCGGCGGGCTCGGAGCGCCCTCGGCCGCCCTCGCTCTGCCGCGCGGAGTCGACCCAGGACGCCCGCCAGGGCCATTCCGCGCCCCCCCTGCTCGCGCGGCTGACGGCGAGCGGCCATGAATTTCCTCTACCGAGCCGCGCAGCCCGAGCTGCCGCGGATCCCCGAGCAGCAGGGGGTCCTCAAGACCCTGGAGGGCCTCATCGCCGACGATCCGCTCCGCATCTCCGCCGTGGCGGAAGACGACGAAGCTGCCAGCAACGGAGCCGGGGAGATCGGCGGCGACACCGCTGCCACCTCTCCTTCCGCTTCTTCAGATTCGAAAAGTACAGCTCCGGCCGGGAAGCACAGCGATGTTTCCCAGGACGAAGGGTGGATCACGATTCCCAACAGTTGGTGCCCCTTTCCCCTTGCTTGGATTTCTCCTCGTTGCATTGCAGATTCACCACTGCCACATTTCTCCTTGGAAATGCCAGCCCGGTAGCTTACTGATTTACAATTTTGCTTGCGCAGAGGAGCTTCCTGAGGATTGGGGCGAGGTTTCGGACATGCTGCAGCTGCGGCCTTTGGATCGCCCCTTCCTTTTTCCTGGTAAAGTTACTTGACTGCAACTTGCTGCCTGTACCTGTTTTTGTTTTGGTATCTGAATTAGTTCGGTTATCAGGCGAGCAGGTTCATATACTGGCGTGCCTATCAGCCTCTAAGCAGGATATGACCAGCATATCTCCGTTTAGAATTGCTGCCGTGATGTCTAAGAGCGGAAATTCGCCGCGGCACCCCACAAATAAATCTAGCCCTGTCAGTGAAAATGGTGATGCAAATGGAACAGCCAGAGAAGATAGTTCTCACGGTGCCGAGGATAACATGGAGAGTGTTGAACTCAACAACAAAGTATCTTCTCCTTCAAAACAAGATATCCTGGAGACTGAATCCCTCCTTCGGATGGAAGATCGCAAACAGCAAATAGAAACCATGCTGCAAAAATTCAAAAGATCTAACTTTTTTGTCCGAATTGCGGAGTCAGATGAACCTCTCTGGTCCAAGAAAAGAGTAGCTGCAACTAAGACGGCAGAGGAACAATTATATTCGGATAGCCAGGGAAATAACACAGTTTCAAGGAGTACTGCGTACAATACCATTTCTGATAAAGGAGTTTTTGATGGTAGCACATCCGGAGGAGTCGCTCGGGATACTGTAAGGTGCTATGCTCTGCAGAATGGAGACATCGTGGTATGTTTTGAACGATCCGTCTGTTTACTTGCTGGGTGACATTATACACTAGATTCTTTTTTGCAATGATTAACTTTGGGAAGTTTATGGACTATGCATAAATAGTTGACCAATCATATATGATGTGTATGTTAAAAAGGTATACAGTCGAATTCGTATTTGAAAGGGGTTTCCAATGGTATAATTTTTATAGCATGTCTCTTGCAGATATTATTGATTTTATTGATAGTCAAAGTAAATCTCGAAATACGTATTAGACCCTATATATCCAGATGGAGGGAGCACTATACATTGCTTCTCTTCATTTAATGCACCTTTATATCCGTCATGTTGGTAAGTAGGGTCCTGCGAAGTTTAGAGTTATGTCTCACCATCTTTGGTGAAATCAGCTAATACGCTTTAAGCAAATTTATGTAAAAATCCTTTGCACAACTACTGCAGTTGTCTATATACTAATCAGGTTTGTTATTAGTTTATTAGACACACATGTTTATTTTGTTTTATTTTAAAGAAAGCAACTTCACAAAGAAGTTGATGGTGCTACCATGCAGTTAGCTTTCATTCATGTACTTTTGCGTGATTCTGGGTTGCTTATGTTTGTGCTGATTAATCACTCATATTCTCTGTTGGAAGGATGCAGGTTGTTTTGCAAGTGAATGTTGGTGTTAGCAATATGGTAGATCCAGTGCTTGAAGTTCTTCAATTTGAGAAGTGTACATCAAGCAATTATATGCGTGAGAATCTTGTAAGCGGGCTTCCTAATGGTTATGAGGATCCTTGTCAGGAGCTGCTTAGCTGGTTGCTCCCTTTAGATCGCACACTACCTCCTCCTCGTTCTTTATCACCTCCTACTCTCAATCCCAGTATATCACACAAGCAATCTTTTTCTGCTTCTGGGTCTCAAATATTTTCGTTAAGTCATTTCCGAAGCTATTCAATGCCTTCATCCTCCTTTGCCCTTGCCCAGCTTCCCAACCTAAGATCACCCCCAATATCTGAAAATCAAGAATTTGTGCCTGAAAAGCCTGCAAAAACACCTGATGTTATAAATGATGGACAGCTTTCCTTTAGAGGAGTTCCTTTGGAGCCTGAACGGTATTCTGTACGCTGTGGTCTAGAAGGTGTATATCTACCAGGGAAAAGATGGTCAAGAAAAGTTGAAATAATTCAACCAATTGAAGTTCATTCTTTTTCTGCCAAATGTACTGCAGAAAATCTTCTTTGTGTCTTAATAAAGGTTACTATTAACATCCAAATCCTTCATTTTTCTCATAGTTTCTGAAGAAACTTTCAAAACTAATGCTTATATCTTCAATTCTCAGAACATTGCTCCACGGCATGTGCAAGACATAGTTGTATTCATAGATGCAATTACCGTTGTCTTTGAGGAGGCATCCAAAGGCGGCTCTCCTTTATCTCTACCAATTGCCAGTATTGAGGTCGGACATGGTCACAGTTTACCAAATCTGTCACTCAGGTACATGCAAAGTTTATCATGGATGCTTCCAAAGACCCACAATTGCAGCTTAAAAGTTTAAGTATGGTGTGGTTCCTGCCATAAATTGATTCCCCTTTGGATTTGCAGACTGCAGTACTTTGACCTTGCCTTTTTCTTAGCAAAGAAATTCTTGCAATGTGTTGCCATGTTATCGCTGTTATCCATCTTTCTCTTAGTTTTCAGTTTTGGTTTGAACAAGTTGGTTTTGTATAACATGCAGTACTGTCTGGTCTCCTTAATGCTGGATGGGGCCAAACCTTACTTCCACATGATTCCTTTTAGTTATTTATGCAAGCAATAAACACAGGAAGATGTATCGCACTACATATACTATACCTTGGTTTGAAGTTTCTGCCAGAGGCCAACAGTTTCCATATATCTTAAGTATTACTTGTTTCCTTCCAGGCGGGGTGAAGAGCACTCGTTTATTTTGAAGCCAGCAATTATGTCCTCCAGGGATCGGAGGATCAACAGTGATGTACCTCTGACTTTGTCACTCCCAAAGATGAGTGGAGCTGCCACAAATACTTCCACGCCTAGGGTTAGCGAGCTCAGCACTGGTCTTACTGATCAGTATGCTGTGCTTATATCATATCGCTGCAATTATACAGGTGAACTGTTGGAAAAATAGAACATGTGCTTGAGAACAAGTGTAGGTTGATAATTCTGACTTCCAGCCCTTTTTATCCTCTGTAGAATCAAAACTTTTCTTCAAGCAAGCCACAAGCTGGCAACCCTGTGCAGCTAGTGATCTTATGATCTCTGTGTCTTCTGAACTGTCATTACGAAATCCTAGCCCGAGTGCTCGAGTTCCTCAACTCCCCGTGCAGGTTATTTCGGTGCTTCTTTAGGTCTTGCTGCATTTTCCATGCCTCGCACTGATAGTGTTAATTGTTGGTTTTCAGGTCTTAACCCTTGAAGCTACTAATATGACTTCAGAAAACCTCACATTAACTGTTCTTGCTCCAGAAGCATCTGGTTCTTCTTCAGTTGTATCATTGAACTCAGCTCCAACCACACCAGATGGTTCTTATGATAATCTTAATGAGCCTATGAGAAGGTCTGGCTTGGGAAAACATGGAACTAGTTTTCGGAGACTGAATTCAGTTGTTGCCGGATCTCCAAAAGAAAGTGACAATGGAGGAAATAGAATGAGCACTTCAGCAGGCTGTACTCATTTGTGGTTGCAGAGCGCAGTTCCCCTAGGGTATGGCTATCCATTCTCGCCTTTTTCCATCTGTTGAGAGTTACAGCACGGCATGTCAGTACGCTGAAGAATTACATTTGTTGTGGTTAACAGGTGTGTTCCTGCACGGTCAAGCACCACTGTCAAGCTCGAGCTACTCCCGTTAACAGATGGGATCATTACACTAGATACATTGCAAATAACCATAAAGGAGAAAGGTAAAATTTCATGAAAAAAGCAAAGTAGAGATCATTAACTTATCAGTTAGATATAGTGCCTACCCAGGGAGCAGAACTTTGTTATTGCTACTGTTTACTACCCCCTCCGTCCCAAAATTCTTGTCTTAGATTTGTGCCTACCCAGGGAGCAGAACTTTGTTATTGCTACTGTTTACTACCCCCTCCGTCCCAAAATTCTTGTCTTAGATTTGTCTAGATACGGATGTATCTAACACTAAAACGTAACTAGATACATCCGTATCTAGACAAATCTAAGACAAGTACTCCCTCCGTCCCAAAATTCTTGTCTTAGATTTGTCTAGATACGGACAAGAATTTTGGGACGGAGGGAGTACTTGTCTTAGATTTGTGTATCTAGACACGTTTTACTGTTAGATACATCCGTATCTAGACAAATCTAAGACAAGTAATTTGGGATGGAGGTAATACCTGTCATAGTCTGAATCCACCAGATTCATCAGATTAAATTTTGCATTTGCAGAATAAATTTTAAGATAGTGTTTCTATGGTGCGACCAAACCTCAATTATGCTCTAGTGTTTCTATGGTGCGACCAAACCTCAAGTATGCTCTGTCTTTGGCTGCTGATTCACGCCATGTATCTTTGCACCGCAGGTCTTACGTACATACCGGAGCACTCTTTGGAGATACACGCATCGTCTGCCGTCTCAGCAGGAAGGTCATAGTAGGAATTAGCAGAGTATTAATTACTCTATATCTTCTGTGGTTGAACCCCTCTGCGTGGAGTGCGAGTCCAATTGTGCAGCTGCTCATTTGAATTGGATGTTGGACAAGGCAGCTCATACAGCAGGATCCAGGAGCTGAGGCAGCCAGATACTGCTATTTCTGCAGAAGGCGGTGGCCACTGCATCAAGTGGATAAACTGGGACCAACGCTTTGTGTTGTCCTGGTTCGCATATATGCATTTATACGCGGAGTGCTGAGCGATTGGGCAGGCTCGTCGAAAAACCTGTAATGTTGTGTTGCATAGTTTTGATATCATTTTTGTGGCTTTCCATTCTTTTTCGTTACATGTAAACCTGGCGCTTGGCCTTGTCTTAGTTGGCGGGAGTATGTATCATGTGATGTACTATCGAAAAAATGAGAAATTTACGCATCTTCGTTTTCATCTTCTCATTTTATTGGTATTTTATAGGTGAGCTGATCTTGGCTGCTGACATATCATATATGCTTGTTCTAAATACAAGTTGGTATGCATATTGCAAATCCTAATTGCTGAACTTCATAACATCCGACTAAAATATAAGTGTAGACCATATGAACAATGTTGGATACTTTTTGCTGATATTCTATATGTAGACTTGCAAGGTTAAAGCAAACTATAGGTAATCGCAAAAAAAAAAAAAAAAAACCTACAGGTAAACTAAGTGGAAAAAAAAACAAGCATGCAATTCAGAATGTCCTATGTGCACACAAGAAATATGACAAACATTGTCACGACACACCAATGTTTTGTCAGCACAAGAACTTAAGGAGACCCCAAAAAATACGATTATTTCCGGTTACCGTTGATTTAATAAAATTAACAACATGCTAGAATTCTGGCTATTTTTGTGTGTGTTCTTAGGTGCACGTACACGAATACTTCTTGGTTGTCATCAACAAGGTCAAGTCGGCTCCGATAGGGGAGCAGCGACAACGACACATTGGCGGCTCATTCTGACGAGGGTAGTGGTTGTTCGATGGTGTAAGAATCTCGATGTAATTTTTGTTGTGTTTGTGATGCTTTGTACTTTTGATGAACTTTTATAATAGATTCGAATCCTTTTGCGAAAATGCCATCGTAGACATGGCAGACCGGCGTTGGTGTTGGCTGGGGCCGAATCTCATTCACTAGCCATGACTTGTCATTGTAATGTCCCACCTGACGGAGGGTCGGATGTTTCTAGTTTTCGTACAATAGGATTCTCTAGGTATAGTTTTTTTTAGGCAAGAGCATTAGAGACCCACAAACTTGCAATGCATGTGATGATTTACTCCACAAACTTGTAAAAGGTGATCAACCCATCCTTAAACTTGCACTGGGGGTGAAGTTTTAGTCCACAGCCATTCACGAGCTAACAAATGGTGCCTCGCTGGCCGCATCGTGGCATAGCTGCTCGCCATGGCACTTTTACAAAAAAGCCTTCATCTTTCTTGAAATCACACACGTGTATATGCCTAGACCACCCTTTCTGAACTGATTGTGCAAGGTATATTGGCCGATTATTTTGAAAGAAGAATGTACACAAATAGCCGAGGCAAGCAAAAAATTTCTTATAATCTTCGTAGCATTGGCAGGATAGAACACAGGGGATGGCCACAGCTCACAAGTCACTATTAGGCACAAAACTGAGAACATAACATAAGAGCAAAGATAAACTATTCACTTTATTTGATGGGCAATGTGCGTGCTGCTGCTGTTACAACCGATGCAGGCAAGCTTTGCTTGGTTTACTGGGGTTGGGTCGCTGGAATATTAGGCAAGTTCATGATTAAATTCAGCACATAATTCATGACTATAACGGAGATTACCATGCAACAATGTAGCAAACTAGATGAACTAGAAGGCAGGCACATCAGTATCGCACACAAACAACAAATACAGATAGAGACATGAACAGATCACGATGAACATATTGTTCATTAGTTGCTGCGGGAGCGACGTTGTTGATGACGATGTTGGTGACAATTTGCTGATGACGGCGATGAAGACGATGATGAGTAGCGCCGTCCGACGTGGACGGAAGACGACCTGTGATGACGAAGTTGAGCAGTCGCACAGAGAGCTTTCCAAAAACCTAATTTGTCCCTGCCCAGTGCAGGATTGCAAGGACGAACGGTTCCAAAGACATACTCTTCCACACGCCGATGCACGCCGGAGTTCGGGATAGAGTAGACTACGGTGGCAGCGCAAGTTGCGAGATAAGGCAAAACCCTAGATGTTTTTGGTGTGTCTTTTGCCGCGGCCGGTAGCAGTATATATAATAGGACTAGAGGCGGTATAGTGTCGTGATCACGATCTCAAACAAACTTTATATAATAGCACCAGAGGCGGTATCGTGTCGTGATCACGATCTCAGGTCGACTTGGTTTCTAAGTCATATACTTATCGGACAAGAAATAATTAACTTGTCTATCAAGACATCAAAAAATAAAACGACAAAAGGAAGCGGCAATTCTGCAAGCTCGCCTTGTTCTTCTATGATGGTTGTGCAATGGACAAAATGTGCTTACCTTGCAATCCAACATTTGCCCTTCCCGTTGTGGATGGCCTCCGCAAGGGCGATGTAGTTCCAGTTCTTGGTGACATTGTAAGGTCTATCGTGGATCTCCACCTTGATGTGTACCCGCCATTGTTGATTGTTCTGTTCGCACCGCAGCATAGTCGACAGATCCTGTACTATCACCTGCAGACAATGGAATTATCCGAACATCGCATTAGAAACAGCACGCAATGCAAACAAATTGCAGCACACAGCAGCAGAGATCAGATCGAGGGATATTTCACCTGGAAGCTCCCATCACCAATGCATCCTATGACACGCTTGTCACTTGCCCCTTGCACGTACCCGAGCAATGCACCCAGTGACCATCCAAAGGAGCGTGCAAATTATCATTGAATAACCAGGCATGTACTCGCGCGTGATTTCCATAAAAATACATGGGGTATTCGCAAAAGTGCCACGGCGAGCAGCGGTGCCACGACGCGACCAGCGTGGCGCCATTTGTCCGCTCTTGATTGGCTCTGGACTAAATCTTCATGCGCAGTGCAAGTTTATGGATGATTTGATCACCTTTTGTAAGTTTGTGGACTAAAGCATCACATGTATTGCAAGTTTATGGGACTCTAGTGCTCTTGCCTTTTTTTTTCCTTCTGATTAGCCTGTTAAGTATTTTTATTATATAATAGACGCGCATTATAACTTGGCAATTTTCTTTTAGCATCTTGTTCCTAAGATCCTCCCCCCCTAAAGAAATGTGCGAGTCCTCGTCCCAAACGCTCCACTTGCAAGTGGATAATTGTGTCTAATTGTTCCATGTCACATGTCGTCATGTCACTGATCCACTAAAATCCGGCTTAATATATTAATGCCGCAGAAAGTAACGAATTTGCTCGCATCATTTGAATGGAATTCGTGCAAATTAGTTAGCAGTATCAGCTTATCGGGAGTAGATGAACACAGCATATGCAAGCCACACTTTGTAGGAGCAACTTTTCATGTAGGAATATTGTGGTAGGCCACTTCACTTTCATGTTTGGCCATTTCCTACCAATAGATAAGCACAGGTAATTTTCTAGTACAAATCAAGCCACACTTTGTAGGAGTATAATCAGAAGAGAAGGCAGAGACGGGGTGCATTTGTAATTTATACGAAGAAGATAGCTACCCCTGAGCAGTAAAATATGCACCACGCATTACAACTACTCATACAACTTCTTCAATGATTGGTCACACACGCTAACCTAATCAATTATTCAAACCCTTCCAACGAAAATATGCTTTTCTTGATGATTAATCTGCCTTCAGATCAACATAAACTTAAGAATATCAAATTACTAATTTCTGTATGAAGGCAAACAAAATACAAGCAGGTGAGCATCCATCCAACAGTAAGCTACAAAGGCCAACACCTCCATCGTCATTTGTGATTTGTCAAGTAAGCAAAGCAGGCAGCTCGGACCCAATCAAACCCAAAGAAAGCAAGAACTTCCCGGGCCGTCCATGGCCACCTACCCCCTCCTCCTCCTCCTCCTCGCCCTCTTCGCCGCCGTCGCCGTAGCCGCGGCGGCGTCGTCGGCGGAGGACACGCCAACGGCGTACGAGATGCTGGAGCGGTACGACTTCCCGCGGGGCATCCTGCCGGAGGGGGTGGAGGGGTACGAGCTCGGCCCGGACGGCGGCTTCGAGGTCTACTTCCCGCGGGAGTGCGAGTTCCTGCTGGCGAAGCAGTGGCTGGTCAGGTACGACGCCCGCATCGCCGGCGCCGTCACCGCGGGCAGGCTGGCGGCGCTGGAGGGCGTCCACGTCAAGGTGCTCTTCCTGTGGCTCCCCGTCGCCGAGGTCGACCGCGCCGGCGACCGCCTCAGCTTCTACGTCGGCCCCGTCTCCACGTCCTTCCCGCTGAGCTCCTTCGCCAGCAGCCCGCACTGTCGCGGCTACCACGCCGTCGCTGCGGCCGTCTCATAAGCCATTGTTTATCATGATTTGAACAAGACTCACATGGGCCATTGTTTCAGTTAACCTTTTGTACCGTCGTGGATATCACAATGAGCTCTCTCTCTATACGATTCCAGTTTATCAGATGCATGATCGGTGTCGCAATCCTTAGGCCATCCGTCGAAGCAACTTGATAGCTACCGACCAAATTATTAATTAATCATTATTTTAAGAACGGAGGCTCGAGGTCGGCTTTGAATTATCGAAGTCACCCACTAGCTACAGCCAACCACAACGTACAACCAGGAAAAAAGGGAAACTGGGCATATGCAACCCCACACGGCAAATACAAAGTGTGGAAGGGTGCTAAGAGCATCTCCAATAGACGGTCCAAATGTAAAAATACCTAACTTTTGAATCGTCTGGGGCAAAAAACGCTGTTCCAACAGACGGTCCATGTAAAAAGAATTGGACCGCGGCCTCCTTGTGATGTAAAATACAACACCTCGCGGTGCAAATTTACATCACGAGGTGCATCTGGTCCAAAACCAGCCGCCGCCCGCGAACGCCCAACCGCCAGTTCCTTTTCTTTCCCGCCCGCCCGCGCTCGTCTGCCCGCCCGTGACCCGCCCGGCCGCCGCCGCCCCCCGGCGTCCGGCGCCGCCATGGCCGAAGGCGACGACCCCGCCGCATTCTCCGCCGCCGCCGCCCCCCGCCCGCCAGCCCGGATTCGCGCCACCCCGGCCGGTGGCCACCGCGCTGGCGGCGAAGCCGGCGAAGGGACGAGGCGGCGGAAAACGGCCGGCCAACCGCAGCCGCAACCCGACCGACAGTTCTACGCGGCCGGTGAAGGTCTCCAAGGCGGGCGCGACGGCTCGGGGCGACGACTCGCAGCCGGTGCGGCCGGCGGCCTCCTCCAGCAGCCACACATCCATTCCTCAACCTCCCCCGCCGCCACTGCCGGCCGTGGAGGAAGATGTGGCCACGCCGACGGCCACCGCCTCCAACATGTTCAACGAAATGTCGCAAAGGTATAAAATTTCCGGTTGTGCTCTCATTTGTTGTTTCAAATTGTATGTGTTCTTGATTGTTTGTGCGTCCAATTGTAGTCTTGATAATGAAGCTTTCATGCATGCGACAAATGTGGCAAATGATGATTACATGTATGCGTCACAAGAATATGAAACCCAATATGATGATGACAATCTTGATGTGGACGATGAGGGCTTTATTGTCAAGGGAAGAAGTGGAAATTATACCACCGCAGAGGATGTGTTGATATGCACCGCTTGGAAGAAAATCTCTCAAGATGCAAGCGTTGGAAGCGACCAAACGGTGAACACCTATTGGCAACGCATCAAGGAGTACTTCGATGAGCGCAACACAAGTGGTCACTTCCGTTCGAGCGACTCTCTACGCCAATGTTGGTCCACCATCAACGCCGAATGCCAAAGTGGGTCGGTTGCTTGTCAAACGTTGCTCGCATGAACCCAAGTGGTTGCGGTGATAGTGACTTGATAAATATTTCCTCTTCGTGCGTGCTTTGTCAAATATTTCCTCTTTGTTCCACATGTTGATGATGATGTGTTGCTTGTTTTATTGTAGAAAATGATTGCACAAGGATTGTTTCGAGAGAGGAACATGAAAGGCGATAAGAAGAAAAGGAAAGGAAAAGCTTTCACTTTTCATCATTGCTACAAAGAGCTCAAGGATGAGGAGAAGTGGAAAACTAGAGAGACTTTTGAATCGTCGAAGAAGAAGAGTGCGGTGCTTGAGGATGAAGAAGATGTCGCCATTGAGGAGACGAGCCCCACTCCTCACTCCGCGACAAAATCTTATAGGCCCGATGGAAACAAGAAAGCGAAGGGAACCAAGGCCGGAGACAATGATCTCAAGGAAGGATTTGATGCCATTGTCATGGAGAGGAAAGAGTATGCCGAAGAGAAAAGAATCTTGAAGCTCAAGGAAATAGAGGAGAGGAGTGAGGCCGAGCGGCGAAGGGCGGTGACCGAGGAGAAGAGGGTGGCGGCCGAGGAGAGGCTGGCCACGGCCGAGGAGAGGAAGGTGGACCTAGAGGAGAAGAAGGCCGCGGCCGACAAGAGGAAGATGGTTGAGGAGAGGACACTCAAGTTTATGTTTATGGACACATCAACTCTTGATGCCAAGGCAAAGGCATATGTTGAACTTTGTCACGACGAAATGCTCATGAAGAAGCAAATGCTCATGAGGCAAATGATGATGGGAGGAGGCATGGGAGGAGGCATGGGAGGAGGGAGGTGCCATGGGAGGAGGCATGGGAGGTGCCATGGGAGGAGGCATGGGATGAGGCATGGGAGGTGCCATGGGTGGTTACATGAACATGATTGGAGGTTCCATGAATGGTGCATTTGGCGGAAACATGGGAGGTGGCTTCGGTGGCAACATGGAAGGTGGCTTTGGCGGCATGGGAGGTGGATTTGGAGGCATGGGAGGTGGCTTTGGAGGCAACATGATGGGTGGCTTGGGAGGTGGCTATGGCGGCAACATGAGTAGCGTTGGAGTTGGATTCATCGGCAACATGACCGGTATGGGACGCAATGAAGATGCTTCCGGTGGTGCTCACGACAACGAGAGTTCGCCGCTTGTTGAGAACGTCGACAAAGACGGTGGTGAAGATGATGATCGTACCACGGTTCACAACGCCGGTGGTGTTGATGACCCGCATGAGTAATGTTCATGTGCATTTCAATTTCTAGGGCGAAAAACTTTGATTGAGACGATGCTCTTTTGGTAGAGGGATTTGATATTATGATGGTGATGCACTTTTGATTGAAACTATGATGATGATGCACTTTATTTTCAAATTTTTGATGCTATTTCAATGCAAAACCGCGGCTGAACAGTGGCTGGCAGCAGCCGCGCGGCCGTTTTCAGATTTTTACATCTTTGGTTTGGACCATCTATTGGAGTTGCTCTTTTGGACCATCAATTTGGACCATCTGTTGGAGTTGAGCATTTTTCGGAGCTCGAAAATGCATTTTTTGGCGGTCCAAATTTTACATCTCCGGTTTTGGACTGCCAAAATTTGGACCATCTATTGGAGATGCTCTAACATACTACGAACAAAGATGCAAAAGCTACAGTCGAAGCCTCTTGACCTGCGTAAACCCACAAACATACTAGTCCCTTAACTGTTTTGTCCATAAAATCATCCAAAAACCTCAAGGGCATTAGATGGTGACTACTGGCAAATGATTCTTTTTTTTTCACTGTGACGTCATCCACAACAAGAGCCATTTGGTTTTCTACTCAGTCGGGTAATCCTAAATACGACTACAATGACTCGAGTTGATCCTTCCTCGCTAATTCATGAAGAAGTTTAGGGTGACCAATCGCTCGATGCATATTGGTTGTTGGCTCTGCATTTTGGGTGTTGATAATCCGCCTCCACGAGGTTGTTGAAGGAAATATGCCCTAGAGGCAATAATAAAGTTGTTATTTATATTTCCTTATATCATGATAAATGTTTATTATTCATGCTAAAATTGTATTAACCGGAAACTTAGTACATGTGTGAATACATAGACAAACAGAGTGTCACTAGTCTGCCTCTACTTGACTAGCTCGTTGAATCAAAGATGGTTAAGTTTCCTAGCCATAGACATGAGTTGTCATTTGATTAACGGGATCAAATCATTAGAGAACGATGTGATTGACTTGACCCATCCGTTAGCTTAGCACGATGATCGTTTAGTTTGTTGCTATTGCTTTCTTCATGACTTGTACATGTTCCTATAACTATGAGATTATGCAACTCCCGAATACCGGAGGAACACTTAGTGTGCTATCAAACTTCACAACGTAATTGGGTGATTATAAAGATGCTCTACAGGTGTCTCCGATGGTGTTTGTTGAGTTGGCATAGATCGAGATTAGGATTTGTCACTCCGATTGTCGGAGAGGTATCTTTGGGCCCTCTCGGTAATGCACATCACTATAAGCCTTGCAAGCAATGTGAGTAATGAGTTAGTTGCAGGATGATGCATTACGGAACGAGTAAAGAGACTTGCCGGTAATGAGATTGAACTAGGTATTGAGATACCGACGATCGAATCTCGGGCAAGTAACATAGCGATGACAAAGGGAACAACGTATGTTGTTATGCGGTTTGACCGATAAAGATCTTCGTAGAATATGTAGGAGCCAATATGAGCATCCAGGTTCCGCTATTGGTTATTGACCGGAGATGTGTCTCGGTCATGTCTACATAGTTCCCGAACCCGTAGGGTCCGCACGCTTAACGTTCGATGACGATCAGTATTATGAGTTTATGTGTTTTGATGTACCGAAGGTAGTTCGGAGTCCCGGATGTGATCACGAACATGACGAGGAGTCTCTAAATGGTCGAGACATGAAGATTGATATATTGGACGACTATATTCGGACACCGGAAGTGTTCCGGGAGGTTTTGGATAAAACCGGAGTGCCGGAGGGTTACCGGAACACCCCCCGGGAAGTTATTGGGCCCTTAGTGGGCTTTAGGGGAGAGAGAGGGCAGAAGCCAGGAGGTGGCGCCCTCTCCCCCAAGGGATTCCGAATTGGACTAGGGGAGGGGGGCGCGGCCCCTCTTTCCCTCTCCCTCCCCCTCTCCTTCCTTCCCCCTCCTAGTAGGACTAGGAAAGGAGGAATCCTACTTCTACTAGGAGGAGGATTCCTCCTCTCCTTGGCGCGCCTCTAGGGCCGGCCGGCCTCCCCCTTGCTCCTTTATATACGGGGGCAGGGGGACCCTAGAACACACAAGTTGACAGTTGTCTTAGCCGTGTGTGGTGCCCCCTCCATAGATTTCCACCTCGGTCATATCGTTGCAGTGCTTAGGCGAAGCCCTGCGCCGGTAACTTCATCATCACCGTCACCACGTCGTCGTGCTGACGAAACTCTCCCTTGATCTTAGCTGGATCTAGAGTTCGTGAGACGTCACCGAGCTGAACGTGTGCAGATCGCAGAGGTGCCATACCTTCGGTGCTAGGATCGGTCGGATCGTGAAGACGTACGACTACATCGACCCCGTTTTCATAATGCTTCCGCTTTCGGTCTACGAGGGTACATAGACAACACTCTCCCCTCTCGTTGCTATGCATCACCTAGATGGATCTTGCGTGTGCGTAGGATTTTTTTTGAAATTACCGCGTTCCCCAACAGTGGCATCCGAGCCAGGTCTATGCGTAGATGTTATATGCACGAGTAGAACACAAAGAGTTGTGGGCGATAATAGTCATACTGCTTACCAGCATGTTATACTTTGATTCGGCGGTATTGCTGGATGAAGCGGCCCGGACCGACATTACGCGTACGCTTATGCGATACTGGTTCTACCGACGTGCTTTGCACACACATGGCTGGCGGGTGTCAGTTTCTCCAATTTTAGTTGAATCGAGTGTGACTACGCCCGGTCCTTGTTGAAGGTTAAAACAACACACTTGACGAAAAATCGTTGTGGTTTTGATGCGTAGGTAAGAACAGTTCTTGCTCAGCCCGTAGCAACCACGTAAAATTTGCAACAACAAGTAGAGGACGTCTAACTTGTTTTTGCAGGGTATGCTGTGATGTGATATGGTCAAGACATGATGCTAAATTTTATTGTATGAGATGACCATGTTTTGTAACAAAGTTATCGGCAACTGGCAGGAGCCATATGGTTGTCGCTTTATTGTATGAAATGCAATCGCCATGTAATTGCTTTACTTTATCACTAAGCGGTAGCAATAGTCGTAGAAGCAATAGTTGGTGAGACGACAACGATGCTACGATGGAGATCAAGATGTCGCGCCTGTGACGATGGTGATGATGACGGTGCTTTGGAGATGGAGATCAAAGGCACAAGATGATGATGGCTGCTACCTCTTGAGCACTGCGTTGGTTTTCCCTTGAAGAGGAAAGGGTGATGCAGCAAAGTAGCGTAAGTATTTCTCTCAGTTTTTGAGAACCAAGGTATCAATCAAGTAGGAGACTACACGCAAGTCGCCTTGTACCTACACAAACAAATAAGAACCTTGCAACGAACGCGATAAAGGGGTTGTCAATCCCTTCACGGCCACTTGCAAAAGTGAGATCTGATAGAGATAATAAGATAAATATTTTTGGTATTTTTATGATATAGATTGAAAGTAAAGATTGCAAAGTAAAATAGATCGGAAACTTATATGATGGAAAATAGACCCGGGGGCCATAGGTTTCACTAGTGGCTTCTCTCAAGATAACATAATCTATGGTGGGTGAACAAATTACTGTCAAGCAATTGATAGAAAGGTGCATAGTTATGAGAATATCTAGGCATGATCATGTATATAGGCATCACATCCGCGACAAGTAGACCGAAACGATTCTGCATCTACTAGTATTACTCCACACATCGACCGCTATCCAGCATGCATCTAGAGTATTAAGTTCATAAGAACAGAGTAACGCATTAGGTAAGATGACATGATGTAGAGGGATAAACTCAAGCAATATGATATAAACCCCATCTTTTTATCCTCGATGGCAACAATACAATACGTGCCTTGCTGCCCCTGCTGTCACTGGGAAAGGACACCGCAAGATTGAACCCAAAGCTAAGCACTTCTCCCATTGCAAGAAAGATCAATCTAGTAGGCCAAACCAAACTGATAATTCGAAGAGACTTGCAAAGATATCAAATCATACATAAAAGAATTCAGAGGAGATTCAAATATTGTTCATAGATAATCTTGATCATAAACCCACAATTCATCGGATCTCGACAAACGCACCGCAAAAAGAATTACATCGAATAGGTCTCCAAGAAGATCGAGGAGAACTTTGAATTGAGATCCAAAGAGAGAGAAGAAGCCATCTAGCTAATAACTATGGACCCGAAGGACTGTGGTAAACTAATCACACATCATCGGAGAGGCCATGGTGTTGATGTAGAAGCCCTCCGTGATCGATTCCCTCTCCAGCGGAGCGCCGAAAAAGGCCCCAAGATGGGATCTCACGGTACAGAAGGTTGTGGTGGTGGAAATAGGGTTTCGTGGTGCTCCTGGATGTTTTCGGGGTATATGAGTATATATAGGCGAAAGAAGTCGGTCAGGGGAGCCACGAGGGGCCCACGAGGGTGGGGGCGCGCCTACCCCCCGGGCGCGCCTTCCTGCCTCGTGGCCGCCTCGTTGCTTTCATGACGTCCACTCCAAGTCTCCTGGATTGCGTTTGTTCCAAAAATCACTCTCCCGAAGGTTTCATTCCGTTTGGATTCCGTTTGATATTCCTTTTCTGCGAAACACTGAAATAGGCAAAAAAAACAGCAATTTGCACTGGGCCTTTGGTTAGTAGGTTAGTCCCGAAAATATATAAAAGTGTATAATAAAGCCCATTAAACATCCAAAACAGATAATATAATAGCATGGAACAATAAAAAATTATAGATACGTTGGAGACGTATCAAGCATCCCCAAGCTTAAGTCCTGCTCGTCCTCGAGTAGGTAAATGATAAAAACAGAATTTTTGATGTGGAATGCTCCCTAACATAATTTTCTAAGTAATTCTCTTTATTGTGGCATGAATGTTCAGATCTGAAAGATTCAAGACAAAAGTTTCACATTGACATAAAAATAATAACACTTCAAGCATACTAACTAAGAAATTATGTCTTCTCAAACTAACATGGCCAAAGAAAGTTCATCCCTACAAAATCATATAGTTTGGTCATGCTCCATTTTCGTCACACAAGAATGCTCTCATCATGCACAACCCCGATGGCAAGCCAAGCAATTGTTTCATACTTTAGTAATCTCAAACTTTTTCGACCTTCGCGCAATACATGAGCGTGAGCCATGGACATAGCACTATGGGTGGAATAGAATATAATGATGGGGGTTATGTGGAGAAGACAAAAAAGGAGAAAGTCTCACATTGACGCGGATAATCAACGAGCTAGGGAGATGCCCATCAATTGATGTCAATGCAAGGAGTAGGGATTGCCATGCAACGGATGCACTAAAGCTATAAATGTATGAAAGCTCAACAAAAGAAACTAAGTGGGTGTGCATCCAACATCCTTGCTCACGAAGACCTAGGGCATTTGAGGAAGCACATTGTTGGAATACACAAGCCAAGTTCTATAATGAAAAAAATTCCACTAGTATATGAAAGTGACAAAACAAGAGACTCTCTATCATAAAGATCATGGTGCTACTTTGAAGCACAAGTGTGGAAAAAAGGATAGTAGCATTGTCCCTTTTATTTCTATTTTTTTGGGCTTTTTTTATTTGGCCTTTCTCTTTTCCCCCTTTTTTGGGACAATGCTCTATTAATGATGATCATCACACTTCTATTTATTTACAACTCAATGATTACAACTCCATACTTAGAACAAAATATGACTCTACATGGATGCCTCCGGCGGTGTACCAGGATGGGCAATGAATCAAGAGTGACATGTATGATGAATTATGCATGGTGGCTTTGCCACAAATACGATGTCAACTACATGATCATGCAAGGCAATATGACAATGATGAAGCATGTCATAATAAATGAAACGGTGGAAAGTTGCATGGCAATATATCTCGGAATGGCTATGGAAATGCCATAATAGGTAGGTATGGTGGCTGTTTTGAGGAAGATATAAGGAGGTTTATGTGTGATAGAGCGTATCATATCACGGGGTTTGGATGCACCGGCGAAGTTTGCACCAACTCTCAAGGTGAGAAAGGGCAATGCACGGTACCGAAGAGGCTAGCAATGATGGAAAGGTGAGAGTGCGTATAATCCATGGACTCAACATTAGTCATAAAGAACTCACATACTTATTGCAAAAATCTACAAGTCATCAAAAACCAAGCACTACGCGCATGCTCCTAGGGGGATAGATTGGTAGGAAAAGACCATCGCTCGTCCCCGACCGCCACTCATAAGGATGACAATCAAAGAACACCTCATGTTTCAAATTTGTTACACAACGGTTACCATATGATACGTCTCCGTCGTATCTATAATTTTTGATTGTTCCATGCCAATATTCTACAACTTTCATATACTTTTGGCAACTTTTTATACTATTTTTGGGACTAACATATTGATCCAGTGCCCAGTGCCAGTTCCTGTTTGTTGCATGTTTTATGTTTCGCAGAAACCCCATATCAAACAGAGTCCAAACGGGATAAAAACGGACGGAGAATATTTTTGGAATATTTGGAAAATATGGGAGGAAGAATCAACGCGAGACGATGCCCGAGGTGGCCACGAGGCAGGGGGCGTGCTTGCCCCCTGGGCGCGCCCCTGACCCTCGTGGGCTCCTCGTAAGGCGGTTGCTGCTATTCTTTTGCCGCAAGAAAGCTAATTTTCAGAGAAAAATCTGGGCGAAGGTTTCAATCCAATCGGAGCTACGGATCTCCGGATATATAAGAAACAGCGAAAGGGCAGAATACCAAAACGCAGAAACAGAGAGAGACAGAGAGACATATCCAATCTCGGAGGGGCTCTCGCCCCTCCCATGCCATGGAGGCCAAGGACCAGAGGGGAAACCCTTCTCCCATCTAGGGAGGAGGTCAAGGAAGAAGAAGAAGAAGGGCCCCCCCTCTCCCCTTCTCTTCCGGTGGCGCCGGAACGCTGCCGTGGCCACCATCATCATCACCGCGATCTTCACCAACACCTCCGCCATCTTCACCAACATCTCCATCACCTTCCCCCCTCTATCTACAGCGGTCCACTCTCCCGCAATCCGCTGTACCCTCTACTTGAACATGGTGCTTTATGTTTCATATTATTATCCAATGATGTGTTGCCATCCTATGATGTCTGAGTAGATTTTCATTGTCCTATCGGTGGTTGATGAATTGCTATGTTTGATTTAATTTTCTTGTGGTTATGTTGCTATCCTTTGGTGCCCATCATATGAGCGCGCGCGTGGATCACACCATAGGGTTAGTTGTATGTTGATAGGACTATGTATTGGAGGGCAAGAGTGACAGAAGCTTCTACCTATCATAGAAATTGATGCATACGGGATTGAAGGGGGACCAATATATCTTAATGCTATGGTTGGGTTTTACCTTAATGAACGTTAGTAGTTGCGGATGCTTGCTAATAGTTCCAATCATAAGTGCATAGAATTCCAAGTCAGGGATGACATGCTAGCAGTGGCCTCTCCCACATAAAACTTGCTATCGGTCTACTAAAGTAGTCAATTCCTTAGGGACAATTTCGCAACTCCTACCACCACTTTTCCACACTCGCTATATTTACTTTATTGTGTCTTTACCTAAACAGCCCCTAGTTTTTATTTACGTGCTCTTTATTATCTTGCAAACCTATCCAAAAACACCTACAAAGTACTTCTAGTTTCATACTTGTTCTAGGTAAAGCGAACGTTAAGCGTGCGTGTGAGGGAATATTTGTTCTATCTTAGCTCCTCGTTGGGTTTGACACTCTTACTTATCGAAAGAGGCTACAATTGATCCCCTATACTTGTGGGTTATCACCATACGTGCATGCTATGGGACTTGCAAACTTCAACACAAGTATTTCTTAAATTCACAACTACTCAACTAGCACGACTCTAATATTACCATCTTCATATCTCAAAACAATCATCAAGTATCAAACTTCTCATAGTATTCAATGCACTCTTTATGAAAGTTTTTATTATACCAATCTTGGATGCCTATCATATTAGGACTAATTTTATAGCCAAAGCAAAATACCATGCTGTTCTAAAGGACTCTCAAAATAATATAAGTGAAACATGAGAGATCAATAATTTCTATAAAATAAAACCACCACCGTGCTCTAAAAGATATAAGTGAAGCACTAGAGCAAAATTATCTAGCTCAAAAGATATAAGTGAAGCACATAGAGTATTCTAATAGATTCCGATTCATGTGTGTCTCTCTAAAAGGTGTGTACATCAAGGATGATTGTGGTAAACTAAAAATCAAAGACTCAAATCATACAAGATGCTCCAAGCAAAACACATATCATGTGGTGAATAAAAATATAGCATCAAGTAAAGTTACCGATGGACGAAGACGAAAGAGGGGATGCCTTCCAGGGCATCCCCAAGCTTAGGCTTTTGGTTGTCCTTGAATTTTACCTTGGGGTTCCTTGGGCATCCCCAAGCTTAGGCTTTTGGTTGTCCTTGAATTTTACCTTGGGGTTCCTTGGGCATCCCCAAGCTTAGGCTCTTGCCACTCCTTATTCCATAATCCATCAAATCTTTACCCAAAACTTGAAAACTTCACAACACAAAACTCAACAGAAAATCTCATGAGCTCCGTTAGCGAAATAAAACAAACCACCACTTTAAGTTACTGTAATGAACTCATTCTTTATTTATATTGGTGTTAAACCTAATGTATTCCAACTTCTCTATGGTTCATACCCCCCGATACTCTCCATAGATTCATCAAAATAAGCAAACAACACACGAAAAACAGAATCTGTCAAAAACAGAACAGTCTGTAGTAATATGTATCAAACTTAAACTTTATGTAACTCAAAAATTCTACCAAAATAGGACGACCTAAATAATTTGTTTATTGATCTACTGCAATTGGAATCAGTATTTTATCATGTCCTGGTGATTTTTAACAATTGTTTTCGTGAGCAGAAAGTTTCTGACTTTTTCAGCAAGATCAAATAACTATCATCCAAGAAGATCCTATAGGTTTTACTTGGCACAAACACTAATTAAAACATAAAAACACATATAACCAGAGGCTAGATGAATTATTTATTACTAAACAGAACCAAAAAGCAAGAAACGAAAATAAAATTGGGTTGCCTCCCAACAAGCGCTATCGTTTGACGCCCCTAGCTAGGCATAAAAGCAAGAATAGATCTAGGTATTATCATCTTTGGTATGCAATCCGTAAGTGGCTCTCATAATAGATTCATAAGGTAATTTTATTTTATTTCTAGGAAAGTGTTCCATGCCTTTCCTTAACAGAAATTGGAACCTAATATTTCCTTCTTTCATATCAATAATTGCACTAATCGTTCTAAGGAAAGGTCTACCAAGAATAATAGGACATGTAGGATTGCAATCTATATCAAGAACAATGAAATCTACGGCACATAATTCCTATTGCAACAATAAGAACATCATTAATCCTTCCCATAGGTTTCTTAATGGTGGAATCCACAAGGTGCAAGTTTAAAGAACAATCATCAAATTCACGGAAACCTAACACATCACACAAAGTTTTTGGAATCGTGGAAACACTAGCACCCAAATCACACAAAGCATAGCATTCATGATCTTTAATTTTAATTTTAATAGTAGGTTCCCACTCATCATAAAGTTTTCTAGGGATAGAAACTTTTAATTCAAGCTTTTCTTCATAGGATTGCATTAAGGCATCAACGATATGTTTGGTAAAAGCTTTATTTTGACTATAAGCATGAGGAGGATTTAACACGGATTGCAACAAGGAAATACAATCTATTAAAGAACAATTATCATAATTAAATTCCTTAAAATCCAGAATAGTGGTTTCATTGCTATGTAAAGTTTTGACCTCTTCAATCACACTTTTACCAATTTTTGCATCAAGATCTAAAAACTCCGAATCACTGGGATGCCTTTTAACTAAAGTTGCCTCATATCCAGTCCCATCATTATCAAGATTCATATTGCAAAACAAAGATTTAATAGGAGATACATCAATCACTTTTAGATCTTCATCCCTATTATCATGAAAACTAGAAGAACACGCTTTTACAAAGCAATCTTTCTTAGCACGCATCCTAGCGGTTCTTTCCTTGCACTCATCAATGGAAATTCTCATAGATTTGAGAGACTCATTGATATCATGCTTAGGTGAAATAGATCTAAGTTTCAAAGAATCAACATCAAGAGAAATTCTATCCACGTTCCTAGCCAACTCATCAATCTTAGGCAATTTTTCTTCAAGCAAAGCATTGAAATTCTTTTGAGAAATCATAAATTCTTTAACACTAGTCTCAAAATCAGAGGGCATCTTATTAAAATTTCCATAAGAGTTGTTGTAGGAATTACCATAATTATTAGAGGAATTACTAGGAAACGGCCTAGGATTAAAGTTTCCTCTATACGCGTTGTTACCAAAATTGTTCCTACCAACAAAATTCACATCCATAGATTCATTATTATTCCCGATCAAAGTGGACAAAGGCATATCATTAGGATCGGAAGAAGCACTCTTATTAGCAAACAATTTCATAAGTTCATCCATCTTTCCACTCAAAACATTAATCTCTTCTATTGCATGAACGTTTTTACTAGTAGATCTTTCGGTGTGCCATTGAGAATAATTAACCATAATATTATCTAGGAGTTTAGTAGCTTCTCCTAAAGTGATTTCCATAAAAGTGCCTCCCGCGGCCGAATCTAAAAGATTTCTAGAAGCAAAATTCAATCCGGCATAATTTTTTTGTATAATCATCCATAAATTCAAACCATGTGTAGGGCAATTACGTATCATTAATTTCATCCTCTCCCAAGCTGATAATTTGAAGAGACTTGCAAAGATATCAAATCATACATAAAAGAATCAAGAGGAGATTCAAACATTGTTCATAAATAATCTTGATCATAAACCAACAATTCATCGGATCTCGACAAACACACCGCAAAAATAATTACATCGAATAGATCTCCAAGAAGATCGAGGAGAACTTTGTATTGAGATCCAAAGAGAGAGAAGAAGCCATCTAGCTAATAACTATGGACCCGAAGGTTTGTGGTAAACTACTCACACATCATCGGAGAGGCCATGGTGTTGATGTAGAAGACCTCCATGATCGATTCCCCCTCCGGCGGAGCACCGGAAAAGGCCCCAAGATGGGATCTCACGGGTACAGAAGGTTGCGGCGGTGGAAATAGGGTTTCTTGGTGCTCCTGGATGTTTTCGGGGTATATGAGTATATATAGGTGAAAGAAGTCGGTCAGGGGAGCCACGAGGGGCCCACGAGGGTGGGGGGCGCGCCTCCCTGCCTTGTGGCCGCCTCGTTGCTTTCTTGACGTCCACTCCAAGTCTCCTGGATTGCGTTTGTTCCAAAAATCACTCTCCCGAAGGTTTCATTCCATTTGGACTCCGTTTGATATTCCTTTTCTGCGAAACACTGAAATAGGCAAAAAAAACAGCAATTTGCACTGGGCCTTTGGTTAGTAGGTTAGTCCAAAAAATAATATAAAAGTGTATAATAAAGCCCATTAAACATTCAAAACAGATAATATAATAGCATGGAACAACTAAAAATTATAGATACGTTGGAGACGTATCAATGGCCATATCATATCACTTATATTGATTGCATGTGATGTTTATCCTTTATGCATCATATTTTGCTTAGTTCGGCGGTAGCATTATAAGATGATCTCTCACTAAATTTCAAGGTACAAGTGTTCTCCCTGAGTATGCACTGTTGCGAAAATTCGTCGTGCCGAGACACCACGTGATGATCGGGTGTGATAAGCTCTACGTTCACATACAACGGGTGCAAGCCAGTTTTGCACACGCAAAATACTTGGGTTAAACTTGACGAGACTAGCATATGCAGATATGGCCTCGGAACACTGAGACCGAAAGGTCGAGCGTGAATCATATAGTAGATATGATCAACATAGTGATGTTCACCATTGAAAACTACTCCATCTCACGTGATGATCGGACATGGTTTAGTTGATTTGGAACACGTGATCACTTAGATGATTAGAGGGATGTCTATCTAAGTGGGAATTCTTAAGTAATATGATTAATTGAACTTTAATTTATCATGAACTTAGTACCTGATAGTATTTTGCATGTCTATGTTGTTGTAGATAAATGGCCCGTGCTACTATTCCGTTGAATTTTAATGCGTTCCTAGAGAAAGCTAAGTTGAAAGACGATGGTATCAACTACACGGACTGGGTCCGTAACTTGAGGATTATCCTCATTGCTGCACAGAAGAATTACGTCCTGGAAGCATCGCTGGGTGCCAGGCCTGTGGAATTGCTACTGATGACGTTAAGAACGTCTGGCAGAGCAAAGGTGATGACTACTCGATAGTTTAGTGTGCCATGCTTTACGGTTTAGAACCGGGACTTCAGCGACGTTTTGAACGTCATGGAGCATATGAGATGTTCCAGGAGTTGAAGTTAATATTTCAAGCAAATGCCCGGATTGAGAGATATGAAGTCTTCAATAAGTTCTACAGCTGCAAAATGGAGGAGAATAGTTCTGTCTGTGAACATATACTCAGAATATTTGGGTACGACAACCACTTGACTCAACTAAGAGTTAATCTTCCTGATGATAGTGTCATTGACAGAGTTCTTCAATCACTGCCACCAAGCTACAAGAGCTTCGTGATGAACTATAATATGCAAGGGATGGATAAGACAATTCCCGAGCTCTTCGCGATGCTAAAAGCTGCAAAGGTAGAAATCAAGAAGGAGCATCAAGTGTTGATGGTCAACAAGACCACCGGTTTCAAGAAAAATGGTAAAGGGAAGAAGGGGAACTTCAAGAAGAACGGCAAACAAGTTGCTGCTCAAGTGAAGAAGCCCAAGTCTGGACCTAAGCCTGAGACTGAGTGCTTCTACTGCAAAGGGACTGGTCACTGGAAGCAGAACTGCCCCAAGTATTTGGCGGATAAGAAGGATGGCAAAGTGAAAGGTATATTTGATATACATGTTGTTGATGTGTACTTAACTAATGCTCGCAGTAGCGCCTGGGTATTTGATACTGGTTCTGTTGCTCATATTTGCAACTCAAAACAGGGGCTACGGATTAAGCGAAGATTGGCTAAGGACGAGGCGACGATGCGCGTGGCAAATGGTTCCGAAGTCGATGTGATCGCGGTCGGCACGATATCTCTACATCTACCTTCGGGATTAGTTTTAGACCTGAATCATTGTTATTTGGTGCCAACGTTGAGCATGAACATTATATCTGGATCTTGTTTGATGCGAGACAATTATTCATTTAAATCAGAGAATAATGGTTGTTCTGTTTATATGAGTAATATCTTTTATGGTCATGCACCCTTGATGAGTGGTCTATTCTTGTTGAATCTCGATAGTAGTGATATGTCCATTTTGCATCATGCTTTTATATGGATATTTATTGCATTATGGGCTGTTATTACACATTATTTCACAATACTTATGCCTATTCTCTCTTATTTTACAAGGTTTACATAAGGAGGGAGAATGCCGGCAGCTGGAATTCTGGGCTGGAAAAGGAGCAAATAGTAGAGACCTATTCTGCGCAACTCTAAAAGTCCTGAAACTCCACGAAAGTTATTTTTGGAAATAATAAAAAATACTGGAAGAAGAATCCACGTCAGGGGGGCCTCCACCTGTCCACGAGGGTGGGGGCGCGCCCTACCCCCCTGGGCGCCCCTGCCTCGTGGGCCCCCTGTTGGCCCTCCGGTGGCCATCTTCTGCTATATGAAGTCTTTCGTCCGAAGAAAAATCATAAGCAAGCTTTCGGGACGAGACTCCGCTGCCACGAGGTGGAACCTTGGCGGAACCAATCTAGGGCTCCGGCAGAGCTGTTCTGCCGGCGACACTTCCCTCCGGGAGGGGGAAATCATCGCCATCGTCATCACCAACGCTCCTCTCATCAGGAGAGGGCCAATCTCCATCCACATCTTCACCAGCACCATGTCCTCCCAAACCCTAGTTCATCTCTTGTATCCAATTCTTGTCTCCAAGTCTGGGATCGGTACCTGTAGGTTGCTAGTAGTGTTGATTACTCCTTGTAGTTGATGCTAGTTGGTTTATTTGGTGGAAGATCATATGTTCAGATCCTATATGCATATTAATACTCCTCTGATTATGAACATGAATATGCTTTGTGAGTAGTTACGTTTGTTCCTGAGGACATGGGAGAAGTCTTGCTATTAGTAGTCATGTGAATTTGGTATTCGTTCGATATTTTGATGAGATGTATGTTGTCTCTCCTCTAGTGGTGTTATGTGAACGTCGACTACATGACACTTCACCATTATTTGGGCCTAGAGGAAGGCATTGGGAAGTAATAAGTAGATGATGGGTTGCTAGAGTGACAAAAGCTTAAACCCTAGTTTATGCGTTGCTTCGTAAGGGGCTAATTTGGATCCACTTGTTTCATGCTATGGTTAGGTTTACCTTAATACTTCTTTTGTAGTTGCGGATGCTTGCAATAGGGGTTAATCATAAGTGGGATGCTTGTCCAAGTAAGGGCAGCACCCAAGCACCGGTCCACCCACATATCAAATTATCGAAGTACCGAACGCAAATCATATGAACATGATGAAAACTAGCTTGACGATAATTCCCACGTGTCCTCGGGAGCACTTTTCCTTATATAAGAGTTTGTCCAGGCTTGTCCTTTGCTACAAAAAGGATTGGGCCACCTTGCTGCACTTTATTTACTTTTGTTACTTGTTGCTCGTTACAATTTATCTTATCACAAAACTATCTGTTACCTATAATTTCAGTGCTTGCAGAGAATACCTTGCTGAAAACCGCTTATCATTTCCTTCTGCTCCTCGTTGGGTTCGACACTCTTACTTATCGAAAGGACTACGATAGATCCCCTATACTTGTGGGTCATCAAGACTCTTTTCTGGCGCCGTTGCCGGGGAGTGAAGCGCCTTTGTTAGGTGGAATTTGGTAAGGAAAAATTTATATAGTGTGCTGAAATTTACTGTCACTTGTCACTATGGAAAGTAATCCTCTGAGGGGCTTGTTCGGGGTATCTTCACCCCGACCAGTAGAGCAAAGAGTTGCTCCTCAACCTACTGAACCTACTGAAAATGAAAATGTTTACTTTGAAATTCCTTCGGGTATGTTAGAAAAACTGCTAGCTAATCCTTTTTCTGGAGATGGAACAATGCATCCTGATGAGCACCTAATATATGTGGATGAAGTTTGTGGATTATTTAAGCTTGCAGGTATACCCGATGATGTTATTAAGAAGAAGGTCTTCCCTTTATCTTTGAAGGGAGATGCATTGACATGGTATAGGCTATGTGATGATATGGGATCATGGAACTACAAACGATTGAAATTGGAATTTCATCAGAAGTTTTATCCTATGCATCTTGTTCATCGTGATCGTAATTATATATATAATTTCTGGCCTCGCGAAGGAGAAAGCATCGCTCAAGCTTGGGGGAGGCTTAAATCAATGTTATATTCATGCCCCAATCATGAGCTCCCAGGAGAAATAATTATTCAAAAAATTTATGCTCGGCTTTCTGATAACAATCGCACCATGCTCGATACTTCTTGTGCTGGCTCTTTTATGATGAAAACTATTGAATTCAAATGGGAGTTACTGGAAAGAATTAAACGCAACTCTGAAGATTGGGATCTCGACAAAGGTAAGGAGTCAGGTATGACACCTAAGTTTGATTGTGTTAAATCTTTTATGGATACTGATGTTTTCCGTAAATTTAGCACTAAATATGGACTTGATTCTGAGATAGTAGCTTCTTTCTGTGAATCTTTTGCTACTCATGTTGATCTCCCTAAGGAGAAGTGGTTTAAATATCATCCTCCCATAGAAGTAAAAGTAGTTGCACCTATTAAAGTTGAAGAAAAGACTATCACTTATAATGATCCTATTATTCCTACTACTTATGTTGAGAAACCACCTTTCCCTGTCAGAATAAAGGATCATGCTAAAGCTTCAACTGTGGTTCGTAAAAGCAATATTAGAAATTATACACCTCCTGAGCAAGTTAAAGTTGAACCAAATATTGCTATTGTTAAAGATCTCTTGTCCGATAATATTGATGGGCATGTTATTCATTTCCATGATGAAACCGCTAGAATTGCCAAACCTTGTGCTAAAGATAAACATAGACTTGTGGTAGGCACGCCTGTTATTTTTGTTAAAATAGGAGATCATTGTTATCATGGCTTATGTGATATGGGTGCTAGTGCTAGTACTATACCTCATGACTTATACAAAGAAATTATGCATGATATGCACCTGTTGAGATAGAAGATATTGATGTTACCATCAAGCTTGCCAATAGAGATACCATATCACCCATTGGAATTGTTAGAGATGTTGAAGTCTTGTGTGGGAAAACTAAATATCCTGCTGATTTTCTTATTCTTGGTTCCCCACAGGATAGCTTTTGTCCCATTATATTTGGTAGACCCTTCTTAAACACTGTTAATGCTAGGATAGACTGCGAAAAGGATGTTGTTACTATTGGTTTGGGTGATATGTCTCATGAGTTTAATTTCTCTAAATTTCGTAGACAACACCGTGAAGAGGAATTGCCTAGTAAGGATGAAATTATTGGTCTTGCTTCTATTGCCGTACCTCCTAGTGATCCTTTAGAACAATATTTGCTAGACCATGAAAATGATATGTTTATGAATGAAAGAAGGGAAATAGATGAAGTATTCTTTAAACAGGAACCTATCCTGAAACAAAATTTGCCTGTTGAAATCCTAGGGGATCCTCCTCCACCCAAGGGTGATCCCGTGTTTGAGCTTAAACCGTTGCCTGATACTCTTAAATATGCTTATCTTGATGAGAAAAAGATATATCCTGTTATTATTAGTGCTAACCTTTCAGAGCATGAAGAAGAGAGATTATTGTAAACTCTGAAGAAGCACCGTGCTGCTATTGGTTATACTCTTGATGATCTTAAGGGCATCAGTCCCACTCTATGTCAACACAAAATAAATTTGGAGAAAGATGCCAAACCAGTTCGTGATCACCAACGACGGCTGAATCCTAAGATGAAAGAAGTGGTAAGAAAGGAAATAATAAAGCTCCTTGAGGCAGGTATAATTTATCCCGTTGCTGATAGTCAGTGGGTAAGTCCTGTCCATTGTGTTCCTAAGAAGGGAGGTATTACTGTCGTTCCTAATGATAAAGATGAATTGATCCCGCAAAGAATTATTACAGGTTATAGGATGGTAATTGATTTCCGCAAATTAAATAAGGCTACTAAAAAAGATCATTACCCCTTACCTTTTATCAATCAAATGCTAGAAAGATTATCCAAACATACACATTTTTGCTTTCTAGATGGTTATTCTGGTTTCTCTCAAATACCTGTGTCAGCTGATGATCAATCTAATACCACTTTTACTTGCCCTTTCGGTACTTTTGCTTATAGACGTATGCCTTTTGGTTTATGTAATGCACCTGCTACCTTTCAAAGATGCATGATGGCTATATTCTCTGACTTTTGTGAAAAGATTTGTGAGGTTTTCATGGACGATTTCTCCGTCTATGAATCCTCTTTTGATGATTTCTTGAGCAACCTTGATCGAGTTTTGCAGAGATGTGAAGACACTAACCTTGTCTTGAATTGGGAAAAGTGCCACTTTATGGTTAATGAAGGTATTGTCTTGGGGCATAAAGTTTCTGAAAGAGGTATTGAAGTTGATAAAGCCAAGGTTGATGCTATTGAAAAGATGCCATGTCCCAACGACATCAAAGGTATAAGAAGTTTCCTTGGTCACGCCGGTTTTTATAGGAGGTTCATTAAGGACTTCTCAAAAATTTCTCGGCCTCTGACTAATTTATTGCAAAAAGATATACCATTTGTCTTTGATGATGATTGTGTAGAAGCATTTGAAATACTTAAGAAAGCATTAATTTCTGCACCTATTGTTCAGCCACCTGATTGGAATTTACCCTTTGAAATTATGTGTGATGCTAGTGATTATGCTGTAGGTGCTGTTCTAGGGCAAAGAGTTGATAAGAAATTAAATGTTATTCAATACGCTAGTAAAACTCTAGACAATGCTCAGAAAAATTATGCTACTACTGCAAAAGAATTCTTAGCAGTTGTATTTGCTTGTGATAAGTTCAGACCTTATATTGTTGATTCTAAAGTAACTATTCACACTGATCATGCTGCTATTAAATATCTTATGGAAAAGAAAGATGCTAAACCTAGACTTATTAGATGGGTTCTCTTGCTACAAGAATTTGATTTGCATATTATTGATAGAATGGGAGCTGAGAACCCCGTTGCAGACAACTTGTCTAGGTTAGAAAATGTTCTTGATGACCCACTTCCTATTGATGATAGCTTTCCCGATGAACAATTAAATGTCATAAATGCTTCTCGTACTACTCCATGGTATGCGGATTATGCTAATTACATTGTTGCTAAATTTATACCACCTAGTTTCACATACTAGCAAAAGAAAAAGTTTTTCTATGATTTGAGACATTACTTTTGGGATGACCCACATCTTTATAAAGAAGGAGTAGATGGTGTTATTAGACGTTGTGTACCTGAGCATGAACAGGAACAGATCCTACGAAAGTGTCACTCCGAGGCTTATGGAGGACACCACGCTGGAGACAGAACTGCACATAAGGTATTGCAATCCGGTTTTTATTGGCCTACTCTCTTCAAGGATGCCCGTAAGTTTGTCTTATCTTGTGATGAATGTCAAAGAATTGGTAATATTAGTAGACGTCAAGAAATGCCTATGAATTATTCACTTGTTATTGAACCATTTGATGTTTGGGGATTTGATTATATGGGACCTTTTCCTGCCTCTAATGGATACACACACATTTTAGTTGCTGTCGATTACGTTACTAAGTGGGTAGAAGCCATTCCAACTAGTAGTGCTGATCATAACACATCTATTAAAATGCTTAAAGAAGTTAATTTTTCCGAGGTTTGGAGTCCCTAGATATTTATGACTGATGGTGGTTCACATTTTATTCATGGTGCTTTCCGAAAAATGCTTGCCAAGTATGATGTTAATCATAGAATTGCATCCCCTTATCACCCGCAGTCTAGTGGTCAAGTAGAATTGAGTAATAGAGAGCTCAAATTAATTTGCAAAAGACTGTTAATAGATCTAGAAAGAATTGGTCTAAGAAACTTGATGATGCATTATGGGCTTATAGAACTGCATATAAAAATCCTATGGGTATGTCTCCGTATAAAATGGTTTATGGAAAAGCATGTCACTTACCTCTCGAACTAGAACATAAGGCATATTGGGCCATTAAAGAGCTCAACTATGATTTCAAACTTGCCGGTGAGAAGAGGTTATTTGACATTAGCTCACTTGATGAATGGAGAACCCAAGCCTATGAGAATGCCAAGTTGTTTAAAGAAAAAGTTAAAAGATGGCATGACAAAAGGATACAAAAGCGTGAGTTTAATGTAGGTGATTATGTATTGCTATACAACTCTTGTTTAAGATTTTTTGCAGGAAAACTTCTCTCTAAATGGGAAGGCCCTTACGTTATCGAGGAGGTCTATCGTTCCGGTGCCATAAAAATCAACAACTTCGAAGGCACAAATCCGAAGGTGGTGAACGGTCAAAGAATCAAACATTATATCTCAGGTAATCCTATAAATGTTGAAACCAATGTTATTGAAACCGTAACCCCGGAGGAATACATAAGGGACACTTTCCGGAATGTTTCAGACTCCGAAAAGGAATAGGTATGTGGTACGGTAAGTAAACCGACTCCAAAACAGCTCTAAAGGCAATTTTTCTCTGTTTTGGAATATTTAGAAAAATAGAAAAATAAGAAGCAGTCCGGGAAGGACACGAGGGCTCCACGAGGGTGGAGGGCGCGCCCTACCCCCTGGGCGCGCCCCCTGCCTCATGGGCACCTCGTGCGCCCTCCGGACTCCATTTTCTTGCACGATACGTATTTTGGTCGATAAAAAATCATTATATATTCTCCCGAAGGTTTTGACTCCTGTATCACGCAAATATCCTCTATTTTTGTTTCGAGCTGTTTCTGTAGCAGATTTGGAGCAAGATGTCATCTCAGGACTCCGACAGAGAGAGCTATGTCTCGCACCTCATTGCTGACCCAAAGACCTATGGGGATCTATCTCCTTGTGGTCGAACTACGGATGAGGAGGAGGATGCTCATTTGATGAGGATCGATGATTCAAGTTCGGAGGAGGAGGATGTCCCTCTACCTCAACCTGGGGATATGCACGTGAAGTTCAAGAAATCTAGTCTCCCTAAGAGGGCTAAACTATCTAACAACCGATCTATTCCTTCTCGTTTTCGGCAGAAAAGCAAAGGAGATTTATGTGATAAGATCTTGAAGCTGGAATCAGAGGTCGATGATTTAAAGGAGGAAATTTCTCTTCTCAATTACGGTATGAAGAAGTTGAAGACACAACTGTCATCATTAACAACTCCATCATCACCTCCATCGAAGAAGGAGATATAATCATATGGGTACGTGCACTCCCCTTGGCAACTGCTAAGCTTGGGGGAGATGCCCCGGTATCGTATCACCATCACATCTCCTATCTTTATCGTTTTTCTTAGTTCGATCCTATTAGTAGTATCTTGATTTAGTAGAATAAAGTTTTTAGTAGGATCTAGTCTTGAGTTTTGCTTTTTGATCTCTTTATGTAATCAAGTCCGTGAGCTATATAATAAATATTAGTGTTGAATCAAGGGTTTGATTATTTTGCCATGATCTTAAGTGAATAAAAGAAAAGAGAAGAGAATAAAAAGAAACAAAGAGATCATATTGATCTTATGGAGAGTAATGACTTCACATAGAAAGAGTATGATGATTAAAAGTTGTTGAGAGTTGACAAACAAAGCTTTGGTCATCATTGCAATTAATAGGAAGTAATAAAGAAAGAGAGGTTTCACATATAAATATACTATCTTGGACATCTTTTATGATTGGGAGCACTCATTAAAATATGACATGCTAAAGAGTTGATGTTGGACAAGGAAGACAACGTAATGGGTTATGTTTTCTTATATCTGAGATAAAGTATATTGTCATGGATCATCCAACATGTTGAGCTTGCCTTTCCCCCTCATGCTAGCCAAATTCCTTGCACCAAGTAGAGATACTACTTGTGCTTCCAAAAACCCTTAAACCAGTTTTGCCATGAGAGTCCACCATATCTACCTATGGATTGAGTAAGATCCTTCAAGTAAGTTGTCATCGGTGCAAGCAATAAAAATTGCTCTCTAAATATGTATGATTGATTGGTGTGGAGGAAATAAGCTTTATACGATCTTGTGATGTGGAAGCAATAAAAGCGACGGACTACATAATAAAGGTTCATATCACAAGTGGCAATATAAAGTGACGTTCTTTCGCATTAAGATTTTGTGCATCCCACCCTAAAAGCGCATGGCAACCTCTGCTTCCCTCTGCGAAGGGCCTATCTTTTATGTTTACCTTCTACCTTATGCAAGAGTCATGGTGATCTTCACCTTTCCTTTTTACATTTTATCCTTTGGCAAGCACAATATGTTGGAAAGATCCTGATATATATATATATATATATATATATATATATATATATATATATATATATATATATATATATATATATCTAATTGGATGTAAGTTGGCATGAACTATTATTGTTGACATTACCCTTGAGGTAAAAGGTTGGGAGGCGAAACTATAAGCCCCTATCTAGGGCTCCGGCAGAGCTGTTCTGCCGGGGACACTTCCCTCCGGGAGGGGGAAATCATCGCCATCGTCATCACCAACGCTCCTCTCATCAGGAGAGGGCCAATCTCCGTCAACATCTTCACCAGCACCATCTCCTCCCAAACCCTAGTTCATCTCTTGTATCCAATTCTTGTCTCCAAGTCTGGGATTGGTACCTGTAGGTTGCTAGTAGTGTTGATTACTCCTTGTAGTGTTGGGAAACGTAGTAATTTCAAAAAAATTCCTACGCACACGCAAGATCATGGTGATGCATAGCAACGAGAGGGGAGAGTGTTGTCCACGTACCCTCGTAGACCGATAGCGGAAGCGTTAACATAACGCGGTTGATGTAGTCGTACGTCTTCACGATCCGACCGATCAGGTACCGAACGCACGGCACCTCCGAGTTCTACACACGTTCAGCTCGATGACGTCCCTCGAACTCCGATCCAGCCGAGTGTTGAGGGAGAGTTTCGTCAGCACGACGGCGTGGTGACGATGATGATGTTCCACCGACGCAGGGCTTCGCCTAAGCTCCGCAACGGTATTATCGAGGTGTAATATGGTGGAGGGGGGCACCGCACACGGCTAAGAGATCTCAAGGATCAATTGTTGTGTCTCTGGGGTGCCCCCTTGCCCCCGTATATAAAGGAGCAAGGGAGGAGGAGGCCGGCCCTAGGAGGGGGCGCACCAAGTGTGGAGTCCTACTAGGACTCCCTAGTCCTATTAGGATTCCACCTCCCATATGGAATAGGAAAAGAGGAAGGGAAAAAGAGAAGGAAGGAAGAGGGCGCCCCCCTTCCCTAGTCCAATTCGGACCAGAAAGGGGAGGGGTGCGGCCACCCTTGAGGCCCTTTTTCTTCTTTCCCGTATGGCCCAATAAGGCCCAATACGTATTCCCGTAACTCTCCGGTACTCCGAAAAATACCCGAATCACTCGGAACCTTTCCGAAGTCCGAATATAGTCGTCCAATATATCGATCTTTACGTCTCGGCCATTTCGAGACTCCTCGTCATGTCCCCGATCTCATCTGGGACTCCGAACTCCTTCGGTACATCAAAACTCAATAAAACTGTCATCTTAACGTTAAGCGTGCGGACCCTACGGGTTCGAGAACTATGTAGACATGACCGAGACATGTCTCCGGTCAATAACCAATAGCGGGACCTGGATGCCCATATTGGCTCCCACATATTCTACGAAGATCTTTATCGGTCAGACCGCATAACAACATACGTTGTTCCCTTTGTCACCGGTATGTTACTTGCCCGAGATTCGATCGCCGGTATCTCGATACCTAGTTCAATCTCGTTATAGGCAAGTCTCTTTACTCATTCCGTAACACATCATCCCGCAACTAACTCATTAGTCACAATGCTTGCAAGGCTTATAGTGATGTGCATTACCGAGTGGGCCCAGAGATACCTCTCCGACAATTGGAGTGACAAATCCTAATCTCGAAATACGCCAACCCAACAAGTACCTTTGGAGACACCTGTAGAGCACCTTTATAATCACCCATTTACGTTGTGACGTTTGGTAGCACACAAAGTGTTCCTCCGGTAAACAGGAGTTGCATAATCTCATAGTCATAGGAACATGTATAAGTCATGAAGAAAGCAATAGCAACATACTAAACGATCGAGTGCTAAGCTAACGGAATGGGTCAAGTCAATCACGTCATTCTCCTAATGAGGTGATCTCGTTAATCAAATGACAACTCATGTCTATGGCTAGGAAACATAACCATCTTTGATTAACGAGCTAGTCAAGTAGAGGCATACTAGTGACACTCTGTTTGTCTATATATTCACACATGTATTATGTTTCCGGTTAATACAATTCTAGCATGAATAATAAACATTTATCATGATACAAGGAAATAAATAATACTTTATTATTGCCTCTAGGGCATATTTCCTTCATGTAGTTGATGCTAGTTGGTTTATTTGGTGGAAGATCATATGTTCAGATCCTATATGCATATTAATACTCCTCTGATTATGAACATGAATATGCTTTGTGAGTAGTTACGTTTGTTCCTGAGGACATGGGAGAAGTCTTGCTATTAGTAGTCATGTGAATTTGGTATTCGTTCGATATTTTGATGAGATGTATGTTGTCTCTCCTCTAGTGGTGTTATGTGAATGTCGACTACATGACACTTCACCATTTTTTGGGCCTAGAGGAAGGCATTGGGAAGTAATAAGTAGATGATGGGTTGCTAGAGTGACAAAAGCTTAAACCCTAGTTTATGCGTTGCTTCGTAAGGGGCTGATTTGGATCCACTTGTTTAATGCTATGGTTAGGTTTACCTTAATACTTCTTTTGTAGTTGCGGATGCTTGCAATAGGGGTTAATCATAAGTGGGATGCTTGTCCAAGTAAGGGCAGCACCCAAGCACCGGTCCACCCACATATCAAATTATCGAAGTACCGAACGCAAATCGTATGAACGTGATGAAAACTAGCTTGACGATAATTCCCACGTGTCCTTGGGAGCGCTTTTCCTTATATAAGAGTTTGCCCAGGCTTGTCCTTTGCTACAAAAAGGATTGGGCCACCTTGCTGCACTTTATTTACTTTTGTTACTTGTTGCTCGTTACAATTTATCTTATCATAAAACTATCTGTTACCTATAATTTCAGTGCTTGCAGAGAATACCTTGCTGAAAACCGCTTATCATTTCCTTCTGCTCCTCGTTGGGTTCGACACTCTTACTTATCGAAAGGACTACGATAGATCCCCTATACTTGTGGGTCATCAAGTAGTGATACACATATTCATAGTATTGAAGCCAAAAGATATAAGTTCAATAATGATAGTGCAACTTATTTGTGGCACTGCCGTTTAGGTCATATTGGTGTAAAGCACATGAAGAAACTCCATGCTGATGGGTTTTGGAATCACTTGATTATGAATCACTTGATACTTGTGAACCATGCCTCATGGGCAAGATGACTAAGACTCCGTTCTCCAGAACTATGGAGCGAGCAACAGACTTGTTGGAAATAATGCATACTGATGTATGCGGTCAAATGAGTGTTGATGCTCGCGGCGGGTATCGTTATTTTCTAACCTTCACAGATGATTTGAGCAGATATGGGTATATCTACTTGATGAAACATAAGTCTGAAACATTTGAAAAGTTCAAAGAATTTCAGAGTGAAGTGGAAAATCATCGTAACAAGAAAATAAAGTTTCTACGATCTGATCGTGGAGGAGAATATTTGAGTTACGAGTTTGGTCTTCATTTGAAACAATGTGGAATAGTTTCACAACTCACGCCACCTGGAACACCACATCGTAATGGTGTGTCCGAACGTCATAACCGCACTTTATTAGATATGGTGCAATCTATGATGTCTCTTACTGATTTACCACTATCATTTTGGGTTTATGCTTTAGAGACGGCTGCATTCACGTTAAATAGGGCACCATCTAAATCCGTTGAGATGACACCTTATGAACTGTGGTTTGGCAAGAAACCCATGTTGTCGTTTCTGAAAGTTTGGGGCTGTGATGCTTATGTTAAAAAGCTTCAACCTGATAAGCTCGAACCCAAATCGAAGAAATGTGTCTTCATAGGATACCCAAAGGAGACTGTTGGGTACACCTTCTATCACAGATCCGAAGGCAAGATATTCGTTGGTAAGAATGGATCCTTTCTAGAGAAGGAGTTTCTCTCGAAAGAAGTGAGTGGGAGGAAAGTAGAACTTGATGAGGTAATTGTACCTGCTCCCGAATTGGAAAGTAGTTCATCATAGAAATCAGTTCCAGTGATTCCTACACCAGTTAGTGAGGAAGCTAATGATAGTGATCATGAAACTTCAGATCAAGTTACTGCTGAACCTCGTCGGTCTACCAGAGTAAGATCTGCACCAGACCATAACGAACCTACGAACTATGAGGAAGCGATGATGAGCCCAGATTCCACGAAATGGCTTGAGGCCATGAAATCTGAGATGGGATCCATGTATGAGAACAAAGTGTGGAATTTGGTTGACTTTCCCGTTGATCGGCAAGCCATCGAGAATAAATGGATCTTCAAGAAGAAGACTGGCGCTGACGGTAATGTTGCTGTTTACAAAGCTCGACTTGTTGCGAAAGGTTTTCGACAAGTTCAAGGAGTTGACTACGACGAGACTTTCTCGCCCGTAGCGATGCTTAAGTCTGTCCGAATCATGATAGCAATTGCTGCATTTTATGATTATGAAATTTGGCAAATGGATGTCAAAACTGCATTCCTAAATGGATTTCTTGAAGAAGAGTTGTATATGATGCAACCAGGAGGTTTTGTCGATCCAAAGGATGCTAACAAAGTGTGCAAGCTCCAGCGATCCATTTATGGACTGGTGCAAGCCTCTCGGAGTTTGATAGTGTGATCAAAGCATATGGTTTTATACAGACTTTTGGAAAAGCCTGTATTTACAAGAAAGTGAGTGGGAGCTCTGTAGCATTTCTGATATTATATGTGGATGAGATATTGTTGATTGGAAATAATATAGAATTTCTGGAAAGCATAAAAGGATACTTGAATAAAAGTTTTCCAATGAAAGACCTTGGTGAAGCTGCTTATATATTGGGCATCAAGATCTATAGAGATAGATCAAGACGCTTAATTATACTTTCACAAAGCACATACCTTGATAAGATTTTGAAGAAGTTTAAAATGGACCAGTCAAAGAAAGGGTTCTTGCCTGTGTTACAAGGTGTGAAGTTGAGTGAGACTCAATGCCCGATCACTGCAGAAGATAGAGAGAAAATGAAAGTCATTCCCTATGCTTCAGCCATAGGTTCTATCATGTATGCAATGCTGTGTACCAGACCTGATGTGTGCCTTTCTATAAGTATAGTAGGGAGGTACCAAAGTAATCCAGGAGTGGATCACTGGACAGCGGTCAAAAACATCCTGAAATACCTGAAAAGGACTAAGGATATGTTTCTCGTTTATGGAGGTGACAAAGAGCTCGTCGTAAATGGTTACGTCGATGCAAGCTTTGACACTGATCCGGATGACTCCAAGGCGCAAACCGGATACGTGTTTATATTAAACGGTGGAGCTGTCAGTTGGTGTAGTTCTAAGCAGAGTGTCGTGGCGGGATCTACGTGTGAAGCAGAATACATAGCTGCTTCGGATGCAGCAAATGAAGGAGTCTGGATGAAGGAGTTCATATCCGATCTAGGTGTCATACCTAGTGCATCGGGTCCAATGAAAATCTTTTGTGACAGTACTAAAGCAATTGCCTTGGCGAAGAAATCCAGATTTCACAAGAGAACCAAGCACATCAAGAGACGCTTCGATTCCATCCGTCATCAAGTGTCGAAAGGGGACATAGAGATTTGCAAGATACATACGGATCTGAATGTTGCAAACCCGTTGACTAAGCCTCTCTCACGAGCAAAACATGATCAGCACCAAGACTCCATGGGTGTTAGAATCATTACAATGTAATCTAGATTATTGACTCTAGTGCAAGTGGGAGGCTGAAGGAAATATGCCCTAGAGGCAATAATAAAGTTGTTATTTATATTTCCTTATATCATGATAAATGTTTATTATTCATGCTAGAATTGTATTAACCGGAAACTTAGTACATGTGTGAATACATAGACAAACAGAGTGTCACTAGTATGCCTCTACTTAACTAGCTCGTTGAATCAAAGATGGTTAAGTTTCCTAGCCATAGACATGAGTTGTCATTTGATTAATGAGATCACATCATTAGAGAATGATGTGATTGACTTGACCCATCCATTAGCTTAGCACGATGATCGTTTAGTTTGTTGCTATTGCTTTCTTCATGACTTATACATGTTCCTATAACTATGAGATTATGCGACTCCCGAATACTGGAGGAACACTTAGTGTGCTATCAAACGTCACAACATAGCTGGGTGATTATAAAGATGCTCTACAGGTGTCTCCGATGGTGTTTGTTGAGTTGGCATAGACCGAGATTAGGATTTGTCACTCCGATTGTCGGAGAGGTATCTCTGGGCCCTCTCGGTAATGCACATCACTATAAGCCTTGCAAGCAATGTGAGTAATGAGTTAGTTGCGGGATGATGCATTACGGAACGAGTAAAGAGACTCGCCGGTAACGAGATTGAACTAGGTATTGAGATACCGACAATCGAATCTCGGGCAAGTAACATACCGATGACAAAGGGAACAACGCATGTTGTTATGCGGTTTGACCGATAAAGATCTTCGTAGAATATGTAGGAGCCAATATGAGCATCCAGGTTCCGCTATTGGTTATTGACCGGAGATGTGTCTCGGTCATGTCTACATAGTTCTCGAACCCATAGGGTCCGCACGCTTAACGTTCGATGACGATCAGTATTATGAGTTTATGTGTTTTGATGTACCGAAGGTAGTTCGGAGTCCCGGATGTGATCACGGACATGACGAGGAGTCCCAAAATGGTCGAGACATGAAGATTGATATATTGGACGACTATATTCGGACATCGGAAGTGTTCATAAAACCGGAGTGCCGGAGGGTTAGCGGAACCCCCCGGGAAGTTATTGGGCCCTTAGTGGGCTTTGGGGGAGAGAGAGGGCAGCAGCCAGGAGGTGGCGCCCCCCTCCCCAAGGGAGTCCGAATTGGACTAGGGGAGGGGGGCGTGGCCCCTCTTTCCCTCTCCTTCCTTCCCCCTCCTAGTAGGACTAGGAAAGGAGGAATCCTACTCCTACCAGGAGGAGGATTCCTCCCCTCCTTGGCGCGCCTATAGGGCCGGCCGGCCTCCCCCTTGCTCCTTTATATACAGGGGCAGGGGGGCACCCTAGAACACACAAGTTGACAATTGTCTTAGCCGTGTGCGGTGCCCCCCTCCATAGATTTCCACCTCGGTCATATCGTTGCAGTGCTTAGGCGAAGCCCTGCGCCGGTAACTTCATCATCGCCGTCACCACGCCGTCGTGCTGACGAAACTCTCCCTCGACCTCAGCTGGATCTAGAGTTCGTGGGACGTCACCGAGCTGAACGTGTGCAGATCGCGGAGGTGCTGTACCTTCGACGTACGACTACATCAACCGCGTTGTCATAACGCTTCCGCTTTCGGTCTATGAGGGTACGTAGACAACACTCTCCCCTCTCGTTGCTATGCATCACCTAGATGGATCTTGCATGTGCGTAGGAATTTTTTTGAAATTACTGCGTCCCCCAACAGTTGTCAGATTACACGACGACACCCGTAACAAGGTGCGAATTCAGTATCCTCTATGGCATGGATTGGACTCTAAATAAAGAGCCAAATGCTGAAGTTCGCGGGTTCGGATCTGATTTCGACGATTAAAGGACGTTCCTTTCGGAAAATGGTTGGCATCTTTCCTCAAGAGTTACACAGGTGTCAGCATCTTCACCCGAATTTCATGATACACCCTCAGTTGGGTCGCTGGTCACCCTCTTCCGAGAGATGATCGAGTATCACCGAACCTTTTCCTTAACCTTTTTAACTAAAATTTTAACAGGTTTGCTCTTTAGAGTCCGTCAAGATCTCTTCACGAGCAACTTTGCGGATCTCAAGTCTTAAGGCCAGCTGGAATCTACTTCAAAGGAGGGATCAGTCAGTTTCTGTATCGAAACCATAATAAACTTGGGGGCCAATGAAGAGGTAATTCCCCACTTGGCAGGCCCATGATGACATAAGGCCCAACCAAGAGGCCAGACCCAGGAGGTGTCGGAGTTTTCGTTATGCGAACATGATGGTGCGTGTGCATGGTGAAGCGATGCAAATATAATGTGGACTTCACTCCTTGATTTCGGTCAATTTTATTGGCGCCGCATCTGTTGTGTTGTAGCCCCACATGTGCTTGGATCTTCATCTGGGTGTGGACTCGGTCACTCACTACCCTCCGTTTGTGCCAACAACTTTGAGGCATCATGCTTTGGTCACGGCGGATTGGAACTCTTCGTCTACGGTGGTGGTGGTGGTGTTCACGCGTAGCATCCCATTGGTGTAAACTATGGAGGAGGATGGCCCTTTGTTGTCTATCTTCTTTCAGCGATTGCCCGGTTGCATCTCGACGCAGCCCTCTTCTTTTCGTTGTGATTCCTAATGATATTCCTTGTACAATGTTTTCTCTACACCTCTTAATGAAATGAAAAAAAAAACAGTGTTGCTTTCTTTCATTAGAAAAACATGAACCGTGGCTCAGTACTACAAGTGCTAGTCATACCGAGGCCAGACCGGTTTCTGGGCCAGGATTGCCCGAGACATGTGAACAATGCATTTTTTCATTTAAAATAATTAATTTTGCCTTAGTTATTTTAGATGATTATTTCAGAGGCATTTAAATACATTATTGTACCTTTCTTCAATTAAAATATGGAAATGATAAGCATGGTATTTATCGACGTATGATAAGTTGCCATATAAAGATAAACTGAGGATGGAATTGTCGTGCTTACCAACTAAACTTACTATCCCTTGCGTATGTAAATTACAAAAAAGACGCAAATCTCAAACGTTCGGGACTTATCGTAGGGCGATAAATTCCCAGCCACTTCGCCTATGCCTAGTTTTCCTTTTTAATCATTGTGCTGGTTGACGGAGACGAGCTGGGCAGGGACGGCTGCCTGTGACTCTGCGTAGCTGCAGCAACTAGGTGGCGAGCTTTGCACACAAGAGAGATGCCACTCCTGCATAGCCCTGTGGATGGAGTCGCTGTCCTGGTAGTCGTCGCGGAAGGTCTCGAGGTTCTCCATCATGCCGCGCACGAACGACCCCAGCAGCTCGTGCCTCCACCCCTCCACGCGAGGGAAGTCGCAGTACTTCTCCCCGAAATCGTCCATGTACTGCACGCACGCACGCCGCCAATCAAAGCAACGACGATCAGCGAATCGATGAGCAGCTTGGTGGCGTGGTCACGTAGTAGAGTACGTACCGTGGGCTCCCGCCTGCCGATCTCGTGGGTGTACTTGCGGGGCACGCCGGCGGCGTCCCTGGCGCGGTAGAACTCCTCCACGGACCGACGCATCTCCTCCTCCGCCGGGAGCGCCCGCCTGCCGGACAGCACCTGCGCCACCCACCGGGCCTGGATCTCGAAGAACCGGGGCGCGAAGATCTTCCTCGGCACGCCGACGAAGGAGAGCGACGGCGCCAGCGACGGCGGGAACACGTGCTCGAACAGCGGGCCCACGCGGTTGTCGTCCACGGTCACCGCCCCGCCCGTCTCGAGGAACGGGAACGAGTAGCTGTACCCCGTGCAGTAGATGACCGTGTCGGCGGCGACGCTGGAGCTGGAGCCGCCGCCGTCCTTGAACGCCACCCGCCCGTCCTCGCACAGACGCTCCACCTGCCGGGCCGGCCGGGATGAACGGCGCATTTCATTATATTGGTTAATCGACCGGTTCCCTCCGTTGTGTCGAATGTGTACGTACCTCAAGTCGGAGATGGAGGTTGGCGCTGTGCTTGGCCAGCACCTTGGACAGGCCTGGGGTGACCGCCTCCATGGACCCGGCGACGAGGTACACCTCCTTGGCCACGCCGCGGATCTCCATGGCGATGTCTTTGCCGCTCTCCCCGCACCCGACCACCACCACCACCTCGCCGCGGAACGGCTCCGGCACCCTGTACGAGTGGCTGTGCATCTGCCTCCCCCTCCACGTCTCGATGCCTGCACATGTTCTTCTTTATAATTTTGTACTTCCTTACATACTCGGTAGTGTTGGCTGTTGGGTTGACTGATTATGAAGTCCGGCCGTGACGACTATGGGTGGAGCTTTGGTTTACTTACCTTTGATGCTTGGCAATCTTGGCTGCGAGTAGTGGCCGGTGGCGACGACGACGGCGTCGAACACCTCGTCCACGTACGCGTCCAACTTCTTCTCGTCGGCACCATCGCACTCCCCGACGCCGAGGTCCACGGATCTCACCGCCCACCGACGCGCCGGCGTCATGGCGGCGCGCAGGACCCTGGTGTTGAGCCTCACGGCGTCCATGAGCCCGAACGCGTCGCAGAAGTCCTTGAGGTACAGGTCCACCTCGCGGTGGCCCGGGAAGCGGCGGTCGTCGCGGCCGCTCTTGGGGCAGAAGGGGAAGTCGGTGAAGCCCGTGCTCTGCCTGGGGCTGATGAGCCGGAGCGAGGCGTACATGCTGCTGTGCACCTTGACCGGCGCCGCCACGCCGAGCGGGTCGGCGGCGTCAGTCCTCGGATCGTACAGCCACTGCCCGCCGACGTCGCCGCTCTGCTCCAGCACCGTCACGTCGTGGCCCTCCCGGCGCAGCTCGCGCGCCGCGGCCAGCCCGGCCATGCCGGCCCCGATGACGCACACCTTCTTCGACTGCGGCGGGTCGCTGCCGCAGGCCGTATCCATGCTGATCGGCAAGAAGTCACGGGGAGGCGTGGAGCAACGGCCTGTCTGATCTGTTCTTGGCGCGAAATTTTGTGTCACATATTCACATCCTCTGCCTCTTAACCCTGCTGGACTCCACCCACCTCCACTGTGATGAATAATTGTAGATCACCCAGATAGTGGTTGCAGCAGATCAGTGGCGGAGCCAGGAATATTTTTTAGGTGTGGCAGAGTTTGTGAGGGAAAAAAACAATGTAGTAACATATAACTATGTGACGTTCCTGCTTGCTGCCTCTCTTGACGGTGATCGCTGCCATGCCCACCACGCTGACTAAAGATCGCGTGGTTGCTCTGTAATCGCTGCCTCTGTTGCATGCCTTACAGGTTAGCCGACTAGGGGTGGGTCGGTCGGTCGGCAGTAGGGACAAATATCACAACAAGACATACATTGTCATGAGTTTGGAGGAGTAGCCGTTGCTCCTAGTTGTATATTGTAATACCTCAGACGATTTGAGTCCGATTAGATCTAGTTTCTTCACCGGAGAGACGGAAAGCGGTGAGGCTCTGGGTTTCGCGGAGTTGGCACTGCTCATCACACAGCTAGAGACAAGCTTGAGGGGCGGCTGCAAGGCGATTCCTGATCAACCGTGCTTGAATGAAACAGCTCGTGTATCTCCAATCAATTAGTACATTTTTTTTAGCATGTCCAATCAACTGGAGTACATGTGAATTGATTTGCAATTGACTGCCAATTGTGTCCTCGTTTAGAACATGGGCTTATGGGTCATGGGCTTATGTGATGCAAGTCACCTATTGCTTAATTCTCTCCTTCAGCGGCAGTTAGGCCTCTAATGAGGCAGAAACACGTAGGTAACAACACAACTACCTGGCGAAATACATTTGAGGCCATGAGTTGCCTGCCCCCTGCGAGTATTCATCCTCCAAATTGACGAAACTGACCAAAAATCCATTGACTCAGCTCAAAGCTTCATACATACAGTATATATATGTACTCCCTCCGTTCCACAATGTAGCGCATATAGATTTTTCTAGAAGTCAAACTTTATAAACTTTGATCAAGTTTGTAGAGAAAATCATATACATCTAGAATACCAAATACGTGTGCTTAGATACATCACAACACATACTTTCATATTATATACATTTGATATTGTAGATATAAATAGTTTTCTTTATAAACTTGGTCAAAGTTTATAAAATTTGACTTTGTAGAAAATTTATATGCGCTACATTATGGAACGGAGGGAGTAATACTTTTGCCAAATTTTAGGTATGGCGGCTGCCAAACCTCGCCATATAGCTGGATCCGCCCCTGCAGCAGATGGTGGTTGCAGTAGTGCATTATTGGCAATTATATATATGCCTTTTGCGTAAGGAAAACGTTTAGCTACGGCAGACCGGCTAAAGATTCGGCCGGTCGCACGCGCTTCGTGCGATCATTCTTTAATCGTGCGCCTCACAGCCCCGCGCAAGTGGACACGTAGCTAGGCCCCACACACCGCCCTGCGCCTTTACCTTATCCCCTTGTGTGAGCTGAGCTCCACCACTCATTCTTCCCCTCTACCAGAACCTCATCCCTCCTTCCAAAAGCGAATAGCACAGAGCACATCGCCATGGATTCCTCTGCTGCTGCACTGCCCGTCTCATCCCGCTCATGTGCTGATTCCGAAGGCATCGAATCGACTGCTCTGGCGGTTGCAGATAGAGTTGTGAAGGGAGGGCACCGGGGTGTTGCTACGGGAGACGGGCGAGCGGCGACCGGGATGTTGCGTCCACGGTGGTGGAGGGGTCAAGCTGCGAGTGCGCCGCCCGTCTGCGTCCAGTTCCGGAACCAGCGAGTTTCAGTGCTACCACCGGCTCCGCCGGGTGCTGGAACCAGCAAGTTTTGATGCTACCACCTGCTCCGCCAAGTGCTGGAACCAGCGATCTCCGGTGCTGCTATCGGTTATGTCCGGTGCTGGAACTAGCACGCCGGCGAGTTTCGACCGATGCTGGAACCAGACGCCGTCGAGAACTGCTGGGACCAGCAATAAATTTTGCTGGAACTGGTAGGAAGTTTTGTTGCGCACAGGCAAAGATTGTTTTTGGCTGGTGATCCCACGCCAAGATGCTGGTGAACCATAGTTTATTTTTGCTGGAACCTGTGTACCACTTTGCTACTACCGTGGTTGTGTTTTGCTGGAACCAGCCCCGATTGTTGCTACCACCGTATTTGGTTTTTGCTGGAACCAGGCTCCTACTACCTTCTTTAGATTTTGCTGGAACCAGTCAGAATTTTGCTACAACCATATTTCCTTTTTGCTGGAACCAGCACTGATTTTTGCTACTACCTTCATTTTGATTTTGCTGGAACCAGCCCCGAATTTTTGCTACTACCTTCTTTTGATTTTGCTGGAACCAGCCAGAATTTTGCTACCACCGTATTTATTTTTTGCTGGAACCAACATTTTTTTTTGCTACCACAGTCTTCTACTTTTGCTGGAACCAGCATTTTTTTTTATACCCCGACTTTTCGGCTACGAAAAACACTATCAACCCCATTGATGTTGCAACTTGGGGTGGGGCAGCTCCGGCGAGGAATGGCATCGTGGTCGGCGCTGAGGAGCCACCATATTTGCAACAGGAACGCGACAAAAAAGTTGCAATACAACCTTTTTTTTGCAACTTGATGATGATGAGCGTCAACGGCGAGCAACCGGGGCGAGGGCGGCGACGGCGGCCGGTCCGGCCACCTAGCATGAGGTCGAGGAACGGGCACTGCGCGGGAAAAGGAGGGTGGGCCGCCATGTTTTTCTGCGCTTTGTGTTTTTTGAGATGCGAACGGGGGATGAAAGAGACGATGGGGGAACGCATCTGACGGTCAGGGGCGTGGGGATCCGATGGCTCGCGGGTGACCGGCCCAAATTCGGGCCGGCGCGAGTACTGGCCTTTGCATAAAGGGATGGTCTTTTACCTACAACTGTATAATATTACTATAATGGTTGGCTGTAGCAACACACACGCGGTGCTCGTGCAACAAAAACTAATCTAATACTGCAAGGACGTGCCTAGCTAGTGCGCGCCGCACTATTTTGGCCACAGAGTGCCCCCTTTCCTGAAATAGAAATAAAATGTCAGGTTATTCCCCGTCCCATTGTCTAAAAAGGGCAAAACCTGGCCTCACACAGGTCACCCTCAATCCGCGTCCATCGATTTGTGAAACATCACATGGTGGGCCCCTGATAAACACACGCGGTGTTCGTGCAGAAAAAAAAATAGTCATCGAATGCACTACTCTCGACCGTTTGGGTTGGGCTTTGTTACATCTACGTAATAGTCAAACGTAATCTTTCGTGAAAGCTAGTTTGGCATGTTATGATTCGATGAAAAAACGG